>NW_012106498.1:500114-502873 GCF_000951045.1 Mandrillus leucophaeus | reverse complement strand
AAAATGGTGCGAACTAAGGACAGTAAGAAAGTTGAACTGTAGTTTTAAAAACAGCGAATATAATTGCTATCTGTAAGAAAATCTTCAAATACAACTAGCTGCTTAAAACTCAAACACTCTTACTAGCACTCAGGTTATTACAACTATTTGCACTCTACTTAGCCATACCATGCAACTTATCTTTTTGTACCTATGTATATTTCAGTTTGCAAGCACACACATGCTTTGAACCACTACAACACACTGATATTACCTCAGATGTAAGCAGCTTACAATCTTCTCATTTTGCTGATCGTCTATGTCTAGTTTAAAAATAAAGTAAAACATGCATACCCAAGCATAATCCCAACAGAAGAAAAATAAACAAGTTTATCTTAAGTAGTAATTCACTTGAATACCATACTCAATTATAAACAATGTAATTTACAATCAAATTGGTATTTGCATTAATAACTCATAATACAATAGAAGTTCTCTATTCTCAAAATATATTTTCAGTATACTGAGAAAGAGTAGCCACCTATAAAGTCTACTCAGGGTTTAGCACACAGCAAATGTGGAAATTTGGCAGTGTTGTTTCCTTAAGTATCAGTTTGGGTGCACCAGAAAAGATTCGGGCTGGGTTTACTGGAAAGCACAGGAAAGTCTGTTATTATAGATAGGTCACTGATAACAGTTTCCCATTGGAAAGTTTGGTCACCAATATTCAGGTCATTCTCAAACCCCTCATGTAAGATTTTGTCTTTTCCACACTTAATATCAGCTAGGAAGCTTTTTAAAGAAAAAGACTGACGACAAAACAGAAAAAAGACTACCCTAGGGAGTGTCCTACAGGAACAACTCGATATAAAAGAAGGCCACGGGCATTCTGGAAAACAGAGGTGACTGCTTCAATGTCAGTAGTCACCACTCAAAAGATGGACTCATTCTTAAATAATTTAAACAACAGACTAAAGCTCCAGAAAAGGAGAGAGACTTCCTCCATCAGAATTGAAACTAAAGGTGAGGAAAATCAGCTTCTCTTATTTAATCTCCCCCATCTATACCCCATGAAGGCAGGCTGTGTCCTCACTTTATTGATGAGAGCAACTAAAACTCCGAGGGGCTGGAAGTCATGTGCCAGAGTAATTTCGGAAGTGAGGTCTCTTTGAATCTATGCTCTTTCCCCTCTACTATTCTAGAGCTCCAAATTATTAAGTATAGATTTTCTGCAAATAATCAAATTTGCCTGGAATTACATTACAAAAAAATGTCAGAGGAATTCTGTTTATAATTAGGGAATAATAATTTATGGGATTTTGCAGCACAGATTTCTAAGTAGTAAAATTCAATAAAGTTTTTATTTATATTTATCTTATTATTCCTAGAGACCTTGTGATGATAATAAACAATCACTTATAGCTCAGATAATGTGCTATGCTGATATGGCAGATAGGATCCTCAGCTGCTCACTTATAGGATTAACTCATTTAATGCCCCAAGTAATCCTAAGAAGATGTTATTATTCATCTCATTTCACAAGAGGGGAACTGAGGAATAGAAAAGTTAAGTAATTGCCCTAAAGGGTCACAACCTATAAGAGGCAGATAGGCCTCAAACCTGGGCAATAGGGCCCCAAATTTCTTAATATCAGCAATTACTCATTAGAATTAAGTTTTCCAGTCAACACTTAACAGAAAATTCTTACCTCTGGTTTGCTAAGGCTGGATGACACCAAGGAACCGGATCCCACGTCCAAATCCCACTGCTTTTTACCATGATTTTCAGGATCCAAGGCAGCAATTCTCCCATCTAAAGTGCTGATAATTACTAGTGACCTGTAAATATTAAAAATATTTTTTAAATTAAACAGGTATCTAAGATATTGGGCACTTATCCCGCATACTCAAAAGAAAACCAGCCCATGTCCAGGCCTCTATTAGAAAGGAAGAGGGGGCCTTCTACCACTCTTGCCACCACTGTCTTTGGACCAAGACAATTTCAATATGCCCTTTATCTGTTTATGTCGCTTATGAAAAGCCCCTGACTCATAGGTCATCCTTCATTCCACACTCTAATTCCCATAAGGAACACAATGTCCCCTGGTATGTCCTCTTCTACCTGCCTACCTCCTGAAAGCCCTTCCCCTGAAACACTGTCTTCCCTGAACGTTCACTTATCTTCTTGCTCTCATAGAAACCGGGCTTTCCCTGAGGACATCGCTTCCCTCCAGAAGCATAACTCTTGCTCAGAATGGGGTAAGTGGACTCCATGTATCTTGTTGCCATTTCCAGACCACTTTTTTCCTCTCCTCTCTGAAAATCCTCAGGATCAGACTGTTTTGTCCATTACCTCTCCCAGTAGACATCTAATTTACCCTTAGGTAACTAGCCCCATCCTGGAGGATTTCAGCTGCTGGTTTACTGTCACTACCTAACATATTTAACATACTTCTGTCTCAATTCTTTGGGTTTTCATTATGTGTCTACCTTGCTTCAGCTGCTCCTGTGGTCAGACACTAGACCTTGTCATTACAAATCACCGCAACCTCCTAACCACCAATCCCTCTCTTCAGCTCACTTCTTCTACTTCCCTGACTGCAACAAACTTCTGACCCCACCAGAACCTACAAGCACTGATACTACAACCTTCACTACCACCATGCCCCCACTTCTTTCTTAACCAGTTAAAATCCTACAGTCCTTCATCTTAAGCACTACTTTGCACACACCTCAACTCCCTACCCTGCCTCTCACATGTCACACTCTGGAAGAACTGGT
>NW_012106498.1:495290-498499 GCF_000951045.1 Mandrillus leucophaeus | reverse complement strand
TATTATTCCTAGAGACCTTGTGATGATAATAAACAATCATTTATAGCTCAGATAATGTGCTATGCTGATATGGCAGATAGGATCCTCAGCTGCTCACTTATAGGATTAACTCATTTAATGCCCCAAGTAATCCTAAGAAGATGTTATTATTCATCTCATTTCACAAGAGGGGAACTGAGGAATAGAAAAGTTAAGTAATTGCCCTAAAGGGTCACAACCTATAAGAGGCAGATAGGCCTCAAACCTGGGCAATAGGGCCCCAAATTTCTTAATATCAGCAATTACTCATTAGAATTAAGTTTTCCAGTCAACACTTAACAGAAAATTCTTACCTCTGGTTTGCTAAGGCTGGATGACACCAAGGAACCGGATCCCACGTCCAAATCCCACTGCTTTTTACCATGATTTTCAGGATCCAAGGCAGCAATTCTCCCATCTAAAGTGCTGATAATTACTAGTGACCTGTAAATATTAAAAATATTTTTTAAATTAAACAGGTATCTAAGATATTGGGCACTTATCCCGCATACTCAAAAGAAAACCAGCCCATGTCCAGGCCTCTATTAGAAAGGAAGAGGGGGCCTTCTACCACTCTTGCCACCACTGTCTTTGGACCAAGACAATTTCAATATGCCCTTTATCTGTTTATGTCGCTTATGAAAAGCCCCTGACTCATAGGTCATCCTTCATTCCACACTCTAATTCCCATAAGGAACACAATGTCCCCTGGTATGTCCTCTTCTACCTGCCTACCTCCTGAAAGCCCTTCCCCTGAAACACTGTCTTCCCTGAACGTTCACTTATCTTCTTGCTCTCATAGAAACCGGGCTTTCCCTGAGGACATCGCTTCCCTCCAGAAGCATAACTCTTGCTCAGAATGGGGTAAGTGGACTCCATGTATCTTGTTGCCATTTCCAGACCACTTTTTTCCTCTCCTCTCTGAAAATCCTCAGGATCAGACTGTTTTGTCCATTACCTCTCCCAGTAGACATCTAATTTACCCTTAGGTAACTAGCCCCATCCTGGAGGATTTCAGCTGCTGGTTTACTGTCACTACCTAACATATTTAACATACTTCTGTCTCAATTCTTTGGGTTTTCATTATGTGTCTACCTTGCTTCAGCTGCTCCTGTGGTCAGACACTAGACCTTGTCATTACAAATCACCGCAACCTCCTAACCACCAATCCCTCTCTTCAGCTCACTTCCTCTACTTCCCTGACTGCAACAAACTTCTGACCCCACCAGAACCTACAAGCACTGATACTACAACCTTCACTACCACCATGCCCCCACTTCTTTCTTAACCAGTTAAAATCCTACAGTCCTTCATCTTAAGCACTACTTTGCACACACCTCAACTCCCTACCCTGCCTCTCACATGTCACACTCTGGAAGAACTGGTTAAAGTCAATCTTCTCCCCTTTCTCACTCCTCCATCTGTGCAGTTGAATGTATCTCAAGAGAAACATACCAGGTTGACTATCCTCACTTTAATTAATGACCACCAACCTCAAAAAAGCTACTAACAATGCTCAGTAATCATAACACCCTTCCCTAATCTATCCATTATGCCACTGAACCATGTTAACCATTTCATGTCTCCCCGCTCCTCAAACTTCTGATACCAGCTCTTTCAAGCTCACACATCTTGGTGACCGTGCTTCCTATTTCATGGAGAAAAACAGGAGAAATCATCTTGTTTCCCCCCACCACCTCTATCTATTCATCAGTACCTGGACCATGAGTTCCACCTTCCCCCCTGTTAGTGCAAGTGAACTGTCCACACTCCCATATACTGCCAACACCTCCAAGTAAGCAACAGAGCTCTCCCTTAGGCATTTGTGAGGTCTTGCTCCTGCAAATGTCTCCTGTCCCTCCCATACCATCAATCATTCCCTCTCTACTAGAATATTCCCATCAGCATTTGCTATAAACTGAACTTTTGTGTCCCCGCCAAAAATTCACAAGTTGAAACCTAATCCCCAAGGTGATCGTACCAGGAGGTGGGGCTTTGGGAGGTGATTAGTTCATGAAGGTGGGGTCCTCTTATGAGTAAAGTAAAAGCAGCCCCAGAGACTCCCTCACCCCTTCCACCATGTGGGGAATTAGTGAGGAATCGGTCTTCACCAGATACTGAATCTGCCGGTACCTTGATCTTGAACTTCCCAGTCTCTAGAACTGTAAGAAATAAATGTCTGTTGTCTATAAACCACCCAGTCTATAGTATTTTGTTATAGCAGCATTCAAACCTGCTACTATTTTCCCCAACTTAAAAACCAAACCAGATCAAACAAAATGAATCCGTCTCCCACCTCGAGCATCCAATCTATTTCTTGCCCCTCTGCAACAAAACTCCTTGAAAGAGTTGTTATATACTGTCTCTAAATCTCCTCTTCCCCTTCTATGTTGAACTATTTCTAATTAAGTTCTTGTCCCTGTCATCTTACTGAAATGGTTTTTGTGAGAGTCAACAATGATCTTCACACTGATAAATCCCATGGTCAGGTCTTGCTTCACTTGACCACCCAGCAGCACCTGACCAGCCATTCCTGCCCTCCAATAAACACACTCTATATGGCTTCCAAGACACCACGCCTTTTTTTTTTTTTTTTTTTTGGACTCAGTTCTATGCTATTCTCTCTCAGTTTCATTTTCTGGTTCCTTCTTATCTTTCCTATCTCTTAAAATAGTCTCTACCTACATGTGATTTTTTTGGTGATCTCATCCAATCTCATAGCTTTAAATACCATCTATATCCTGGCAACTCCCCAAATTTATATCTGGTTTCAGGCCTCTCCCCTGAACTGCAGACATACATATCTAACCACCTACCTGATTTAGATTGTCTAACAGGCTTCTCAGAGTTCGCATATCCACAGACAGACTCCCCCAACTCTTCAAATACATCATGCAAAATTTTTGCTTAAGGCCTTTGAATCTACTGTTCCTTCTGCCTGGAACATACACCTCCAGCTACAGAGCAGACTCTCCATAAATTTTTTATTTATTTTTATTTATTTATTTTTTGAGACATAGTTGCACTCTTGTCGCCCAGGCTGGAGTGCAATGGCGTAATCTCAGCTCATTGCAACCTCTGCCTCCTGGGTTTAAGCAAGTCTCCAGCTTCAGCCTCCCAAGTAGCTGGGATTACAGGTGCCCGCCACCACACCCGGCTAATTTTTATGTTTTTAGTAGAGATGGGGTTTC
>NW_012106498.1:487263-495240 GCF_000951045.1 Mandrillus leucophaeus | reverse complement strand
CCCGCCACCACACCCGGCTAATTTTTATGTTTTTAGTAGAGATGGGGTTTCACCATGTTGGCCAGGCTGGTCTCGAACTCCTGACCTGAGTTGATCCACCCACTCGGCCTCCCAAAGTGCTGGGATTACAGGTGTGAGCCACCGTGCCTGGCCTAAATAGTTGTTTAAAGGATGACTTGTACAGTTGTTCTAGGAATTCATTAGGTGTATTTATCAGCTATAAAGACCATGCACATTGTAAGCATGTATAGTTATATTCCTGGTTGGGAGTACAAGATGCCACTTTATCTCTTCTATATCACTTGATGCACAATGTATATAAATTCAAAGTAAAGCCGCAAGTTGACCAAGACAGACATGTTCAAGTAAAGCCATTTGAAACCCTTCAAAGAGCAATTAATTTAGTTTCCAAACTTTACACTAATTCTAATTTCGAATTTTTTGAATGGTAACTTAGTCTGATTTGTGAAAGGAAAGACCTTGCCATCCTACAAACTCAAGTAATTTTAGATAACAAACCAAAAGAGAACCATCCAACTTCTTGCCCTCCATGTCATCCTTCTGCTTTCTAAAGAAATTAGGAGTTGGTAAAGCAAAAGGATACTTTGAGTAAGAAATCTATTTTATAACGAAGAGTATAAAAATTCACACCTTGGATATGCCACTTTATAAAACAACGTAATCTAATTAATTTAGAGATCAACAGTTAACAGCCAAGTTAACTCTTTCCTAGTCCCATTGTAGAGATGTTTCATTTTTCTATTCAAGAATCATTAACCACAAATAAATGGCTGAATGAAAAAAATTCTAATTGAAACAAAATTTAGTGTAAGCAAACAGTGTTGACCCATGAAAAATCAAGGAGACCATCAGAACACTTCAAATACGATTTTTCTTTTAAATTCAGGACAAACTCTTTTTTTCCCACTTAGACATTCTATTTACAACAGCCAGAAAAAGCGATACTTTTTCTGAATATGTTGCTAGTTGTGTGCTAGAGGTATATTCAGAGAATAAAATTCTAGCTCTCATCTTCAAAACAAAAATTCAACAATAAAATCTGGATATGTGTGTCGTGTATATGAGAACATGTTTTAATATAATCGGGGATTTAATATTTAACTATTCTTTCACTGAAAACCTGTCATGAGGGGATACTTAAATGAGTCAAACATTCTGTTTTTTGGCCCATGTGTTCTGCTTTTAAAAGTAAAATATTTTCATTAACTATTATGTTTAGGCAGTATGTGACTATTTCAGCAATATTTAAAAATACAAACATGGGCAGGAACAATTAAGTATCTCACTTTTGGCTGGGTATAGTGGCTCACACCTGCAATTCCAAAACTTTGAGAGGCCCAGGCAGGAGGACTGCTTGAGCCTAGGCGTTTAAGACCAACCTATGTAACATAGTAAGACTACATTTCTATTAAAAAAAAAAAAATGTTTTTAAAAAATTAGCTGGGCACGGTGGCGCAGGGCTGGAGTCCCAGTGAGTTGGGAAGCTGAGGTGGGATGATCACTTGAGCCCAGGAGTTCGAGGCTGCAGTGAGCTATGACTGCACCACTGTGCTCTAGCCTGGAGGACAGAGTGAGACCCTGTCACGAAAACAAAATAAAAAGTATCTCCCTTTCCTTCTTAACGGCTATTGATACTTAATCTAGTTCTTAGATCTGAGTCAGGTACCCTTAATTATTTTAACCCCTTGAAATGGGGATAATAGCATATCCCCTAACAATTCTGTCAGGTATCCAAAAAAAGGTATTCCTCCTCTCTTGCGTTACAAGCCAGCTGTAGTATTCATTATGGGCTCCTCCCCACAAGCACGTCTCTGGAATGGAGGCTCCCCTTCTGCTGTGGCTGGAATTAAGAAACACCACCGAAGCAATAAAGATTTGCTACTATACCTAATCACAGTCTAAGACAGAGGTGCTCATTAGAGAGAGGTGCTCATCAAGAAAAACATCAAGTAGATACATATTGCTGAAAAACAAAGTCCTCAGGCTGAATGCAGAGATGACCAGAGGATAGCAACGAGATACAGCATTTAGTGCACTATTCACAAGAGCAAAGACATGGAATCAGCCTAGTGCCCATCAGCAGTAAACTGGATAAAGAAAATGTGGTACATATATACCACAGAATACTAAGCAGCCATAAAAAGATGAAATCATGTCCTTTGCAGCAACATGGAGAGAGCTAGAAGCCACAATCCTAAGCGAATTAACACAAGAACAGAAAATCAAATACTGTGTGTTCTCACTTATAAGTGGAAGTTAAATATTGAGCACATATGGACATAAACATGAGAGCAACAGACACTGCAGACTACTGGCAGGGGGTGAACTGAAAAACTACCACTGGGGCCAGATGTGGTGGCTCATGCCTATAATCCTAGCACTTTAGGAGGCCAAGGCAGGCAGATCACGAGGTCAGAAGATTGAGACCACCCTGGCCAACATGGTGAAACCCCATCTCTACTAAAATACAAAAAAAAAAATTAGCTGGGCTAGGTGGTGCATGCCTGTAGTCCCACCTATTCAGGAGGCTAAGGCAGGGGAATCACTTGAACCCGGGAGGCAGAGGTTCAGTGAGCTGAGATCGTGCCACTGCACTCCAGCCTGGCAACACAGCGACACTTCACCTCAAAAGAAAAAGAAAAAGAAAAACTACCATTGGGTACTATGCTCACTACCTAGGTGTAATATACTATGTAACAAACAGCACATGTACTTCCTGTATCTGAAACAAAAGTTGAACTTAAAAAAAGATATGGCATTTATAACAAACACAGCCAGGTGTAGTGGCTTTCCTTTGCAAACCCAACACTCAGGGAGACTGACGCAGGAGAACTGCTTGGAGGGCCAGGAGTTTGAGACCAGCCTGTGCAACATAGTGAGACTCCAAATGTACTCAAAAATACTTTAAAAATTAGCCAGGTATGGTGGCGTACACCTGTAGTCCCAGCTACTCAGAGTCTGAGGTGGGAGGATAGCTTGTGCCCAGGAGGTTGAGGCTGCAGTGAACTGTGATTGCACCACTGCAGTCCAGCCTAAGCGCTAGAGCGAAATGCTATCTTCAGAAAGAAGAAGAAACATAAACAGACATAAAAAGTGAAAAATGAACACCTCCCAAAACAGGAAGAATATAAGGTTATTTATCTCCCCAAGACCGACTTGCCCTATTTTGAGGGTTCCATGATCATGATGAAAAACTCTTAACTTATTCAAGAACTGAAGGAACTGCAGAGACAGCTTTTCCAGTGGAAAGAATCATAGCCTAAGTCAGACCTGGGTGTACAACCCAATGGCTCTGCTCTTATTCTCCTCATGGCTTCATTTGAGTTATTTTTCCATAGGCAAAATATGGCTATTTCACCTATCTCAGTGTAACCCAAGTGTACCTGATCATAAAAATAATCTGGAGTGCTTGTTAAAAACCATTAAAGGTTCACACGTCTCATCCTAACAGGGAGACTGAGAGAATGTAGCCTAACAAGCACCCCAGGTGAGTCTCATAAGACCAGTTGTCCAAACACTGTTTTACCTTAGCCATTTCCATAGAGAAAAATTAAATTTATGACCTGGATGAAGAAGGCATATTGAACATCTCTGTCAGTAAACACTTCGGAGACTTTTATCTCTCACTTACATTTGGCTGTAGCTTACAAAAGCATTTATTTGGGTGATTCCTCAGCAAGCCCTGATCTCTCGCCCATGATCCAACTCTTGGAAGCCACTCTCAAGAAAGATTTTCAATGGTTTCCTAACTGCCAGATTCATTCCCCTCATCAGGTCTGTCCTCACAAAAGCCACCGTTGTGGCCAGCTCCTCACTCTGGACATTATTCTTTCCTGGTTTCTACAGGACAAGTCCCTCCTGGGTCCTCATCTATCACTTTTTTTTTCTTTTCTTTTTTTTTTTTTTTTGAGATGGAGTCTTGCTTTGTCACCCAGGCTGGAGTGCAATGGTGCGATCTCGGCTCAACAGCAACCTCCACCTCTCTGGTTCAAGCAATTCTCCTGCCTCAGCCTCCCAAGTAGCTGAGATTCCAGGCACCCACCACCACACCTGGGTAATTTTTGTATTTTTAGCAGAGGCGGGGTTTCACCATGTTGGCCAGGCTAGTCTCAAACTCCTGACCTCAGGTGATCTGCCCGCTTCAGCCTCCCAAAGTGCTGGGATTATAGGCGTGAGCCACCATGCCCGGCCTCACCTATCATTTTTATAGCTTTCTATCTATAGAGCAGGCACTTTCCCATTTGTACTACATGTTCTCCTAGATGGTCAATGTCCACAGTTTCACCTCCATCTGTAGTATGACAGCCCCCAAACCTGTACAGGATTTATAGTTCACCATCTCTCCCTATCCTAGTTCTGCATCTTCAGCAGGATCTACTTGTTATCACCATAACAGGCTCAGGAAACTTCTTTCCCACAATCTATTCCTGCCACTTAAAAGCGTAGCCATCCATCCTATTACCTAACATTTAAATCAGACATCAACTCTTTGTGCTCCCTCACCCTCTACATTTAAACAACAGCCATGTACTCTTAATTCTATTTCTGAAGCTTCTCTTAAATCTTTTCCGGCCGGGTGTGGTGACTCATGCCTGTAATCCCAGCACTTGGAGAGGCCAAGGCGGGTGGATCACCTGAGATCACGAGTGCAAGACGAGCCTGGCCAACATGGTGAAACCCCATCTCTACTAAAAATACAAAAGTAAGCCAGGTGTGGTGGCATGCGCCTGTAATCCCAGCTACTTGGGAGGCTGAGACAGGAGAATTGCTCGAACCTGGAAGGCAGAGGTTGCAGTGAGCTGAGATTGCACCACTGCACTCTAGCCTGCACAACAGAGTAAGACTCTGTCTCAAAAAATAAAATAAAATAAAATAAAATAACCTTTTCCTTCTTTATTACCACAGTTCTTGCTCTAGAAGATTCTCACTTCTCATCAGAACACCTTAAAATGCTTTCTAACACGTTTTCCTGCCTCAGGTTTCTCTCCCTCCTCTTCTTCCCACAGTTTTGTTTCTGTAATAGAGATCTGATAACCTTCCAAGGTTCCCTGTGCCCACTGAAGAAGAAAGGTCACACTGCTTGGTGTGGCACATAAAGCTTTTCACAATCTGGCTTCAGTGTACTTTCCTAATCTCATTTTTCTGCCTCTTCTGCCAGCCCAACACCCTCTCCCCTCTCCTTCCCAGCTCCACGCTCCCCACTTTCCATGGGGGTGAGCTTTTCAAAAATTCTCATCTATATTTTTCCCCACGTCTTAAAGTATTCCATTTGCCAAATGAACGTTGTGTATAATAAATTCTCCCATCTTTAGAGGAAATACTTAAGAACCAATCAAAATATTCAACATTTCTTGAAAGAACTGTAATTACTATATAAGGTTTTATATAATTCTAGTTCAAAGCAAAGGAACTTGACTTTTTAATGTACCTTCTATTACATATTTAATTTCCATTAGGTTATTTTAAAATACTGGCATCTCATGGATCCCCATTTTTATCTTTGCAGATCCGTAGGGGTCCTAGAGCCCTAGCTTAGGAACCACTGCTCTGTGCTCACTTGTACAAACTCCCTGCTCTGTGCCCTTGCTCACACTATTCTGTTGCCTACACTGTCCTTGATATTTTTCTCATTCTGGGACTCAATAACTTGCCACTTCCATTCTTTTCACTCTAACACTACTTTTATGTCACTTATCATCCATTCGAGGACAGTTAATTCTTTAACACAATGATCTGTCAGGCTTGGAGCTTCCTAAGGAAAAGACATCTATTCTCAGGGCCTAACAGTACCTGGGCCCCAGTAAAACTAAATAAATGTTTGTTGAATGAATAAACCTTGGTAGGACAAACATATTACCTACATAAAACAATCACCACCAAAAAGGCTGAGAAGATGGGAAAAGATGTGATTTACCTCAGGTTATGCACCAAATACGAAATTTTGAACAGGAGCAGAAATTCAGGTTAACTCTGTTATTGTGTTAACTGTAAGTTTGCATAAGTGGCAACTACTATATTACTACAATGTGCAGCTTTTTATTCCTCTCAGAAATCTCATAGACGTTGTTCATCCTGTAACTGCTCTGATTACGTCCTCGATCCAGGAGAAATGACTTTATGTCACAATGAATATGCAATAAAAAAAGAAAAACTGGCTGACTTAAGTTACCCAGAACACCTGCCTATTTACAGTTAAAGTTTATCAAATTCTGATAAGTGTATGCTAAATTTCTTCATAAAATCATTTTAAAGGAAACTTACTTCCTGTGGAAGTTTTCAATGTGAAAGAAGAGAAGCAGGTGACAGGAGAATATTGTATAGATTGAATAGTTTCTACATTAACAACTGCTTATTTTAAAATTTCAAATTTCCTTTCTGGGGGTTGAGGGGAGGGCCGTACTTCACAAAACTACAAATGTGATTTGGTTGAACCTGTTTTTTTGGTGTAGCTGAGAATCATTTACCCAAACTTGTGCTCTCACTAACGGAGGCATATGTTCTTGTTTAGAAACAAACTAGCACTGATTGGACTATACTTCCTGGTCCTCACCTATGAAGTAAATCTTCAAGTCAAATCTCCTTTACTTAAACATATGACAAGATTAGCCATGCCCCAAATCATAACAAATATATCAAAAATTACCAGCTATACTTTATAACTTTGGCATATCAGCTAGACCTTAAAGACATACAATCTAAGTTTTCAGTGGTACATGTTTAACATGAGCGTAACAGATATCCTTTTCCTGTTACATTAAAACAGTTTTGAAAGTATCTTTTCTATTTTATTCCATAATTTTTTTTTTTTTTTAGGCAGAGTCTCACTCTGTCACCCAGGCTGGAACAGCAAACTCTGCATCCCGGGTTCAATTGATTTTCCTGCCTCGGCCTCCTGAGTAGCTGGGACTACAGGCGCACGCCACCATGCCTGGCTAATTTTTGTATTTTTAGTAGAGACAGGGTTTTACCATGTTGGCCAGGCTAGTCTTGAACTCCTGACCTCAGGTGATCCGCCTGCCTCGGCCTCCCAAAGTGCTGTGATTACAGGCGTGAGTCACCACGCCCGGCCCTATGAAACATTTTTAATCAAAATGGTCATTTACAAATAGAACGGAATTAAACATACACACACATTTATCTCCTCCCCTCACATTTAGTTCTGCAACTTACAAGTTTTCTCCTTTGTATTTTAAAACAATTTGTAATAAAAATGTATTAGAAGTTCCCCTCTTACAATAAAGGACAAAAGCAAATGGAGTTATCAGGCAGTGTTTAGGGAGTAAAGAGACACGCTGAAGCTACAGTTCACAGCAACTGATACAGACAGGTCCTCTCTGCAATCTGGAAGATGCCTATGAACGCAGGGACCTGAGATCAGATAAAAAGCAATCTCCCATCCCTGTCCACATAGTCTAAGCACAGTTCTGGCATCAATTAAGCTAAAGACAATTGTAGACACAAAGGATAGTTCATTACTTGCCTGAAGTATATTTATTTTAGCTTATTACTTGCTTTGAAAGTTCTCTGTAAATTCTTCTTTAAAGGTGACAGTTAACTGTAAAAGTCTGGAGTTGGGTGGCTGAATAGGAAAAGGACTATATGACTGAGCTTCCTTTCAACACGGTATTGTGATATGCTACTATTCAAGGGTCCTAGTAGTTAAAAAAAAAAACAAACAGAAAAATGATTATAAATCTGAAAGTCTGAGGAAGACCAGATTTCTGTATCTTTGTTTCACATCAGATCACTTTGTAAAAGGACAGGAAAAGAAAAGAAAGTATTCCATCTTATATTTACAAATATTTTCATGTTATCTCATTTAATTAAAAAAAAATCAGTTTACAGATGTACAAATTGAAGAAGCACCAGAGATTAATGTCAAATTTAGAAATACTTTTTTAAGAGAGGAATTAGAATCAGAGGAAAAAGGAACATGTACTTTGCAAATTAGTGACA
>NW_012106498.1:480507-481558 GCF_000951045.1 Mandrillus leucophaeus | reverse complement strand
AAGAAAAAGCATGCTCATTTCCCCTATTTTTGTTTTTATATATATATATATATACATACACACACACACTTTTTTTTTTTTTTTTACAAATGTTTATATATTCAAATGGTGCCTAGAGAATTTTGGTACCTATCCTATTTATAGTAGTCTCTAGATATATAGATCAAAGTTCTAATATTAATTTAAAATTAAATCTAACTTGTTATGATCTCGTAATGACTATATTATAAGTCTAAAACATGTTCCAATCCAGAGCCCAGCCTTCGCTGGTTTAATTTACTTAATGCTCCCTTTAACACTCCATTTATGAAATGGGACATCACTTTCTCCACGGGTGTGGTAAGATTGGCTGTCCCAGAAATTTACTGTTAACATGCCTTACATTGTGACTAGACTTTGAAAAGTGCTTTAAAACAATCACCTTGAAGCAATATTTTTTGAATGCTGAGAAACTCAAAGAAAACCCTATATTAAATGTTTATACAGTAAACTCCCCTTATTCAAGAACCCAACTACGGCTCTTAGGTTCAAGAATCAATATTCAAGAATCTGACTACAGCTCTTAAACTTTAGCGTGCAAGAATTACCCGGAGTGCTTATTAAACATGCAGATGTCAGGCTCTTACCCAGGGAATGTCTGATTCAGTAAAACTGGGGTGGGCCCTAGAAAACTGCAGATTTCACCAGCACCCCCAGGTGATTCGGATGCAGGTGTTCCGCAGATCTCAATTAGAGAGACACGGATCTCAATCCTTGCCTGGGTGCACTACGGAGTTGTGTTTGAAGGAAAATGCAGACGTCTTTTGCTAAAGTCCTTTCTCAAAACAGCTGTTACGCCAGCACGGACAGGAGGCGATGTGAGTAAGGAAAAAGAGGGAAAGGTTCCTTGGAAGATAATCAGTGCTCGAAAACAATGAAAGAGGGGAAGTGGCGTTTCTTTGCAACCCTGGAATTCCATTCTCCCGCACCTGCGAGGATGCTGCTCTCACCCGTCGGCCAGGACCAGGCGCTCGGGAGCCGAGCCCAGGCAGGTCGCTGGCCGGGGGATGGG
>NW_012106498.1:477696-479847 GCF_000951045.1 Mandrillus leucophaeus | reverse complement strand
GTTTTTTTGGTGTAGCTGAGAATCATTTACCCAAACTTGTGCTCTCACTAACGGAGGCATATGTTCTTGTTTAGAAACAAACTAGCACTGATTGGACTATACTTCCTGGTCCTCACCTATGAAGTAAATCTTCAAGTCAAATCTCCTTTACTTAAACATATGACAAGATTAGCCATGCCCCAAATCATAACAAATATATCAAAAATTACCAGCTATACTTTATAACTTTGGCATATCAGCTAGACCTTAAAGACATACAATCTAAGTTTTCAGTGGTACATGTTTAACATGAGCGTAACAGATATCCTTTTCCTGTTACATTAAAACAGTTTTGAAAGTATCTTTTCTATTTTATTCCATCATTTTTTTTTTTTTTTAGGCAGAGTCTCACTCTGTCACCCAGGCTGGAACAGCAAACTCTGCATCCCGGGTTCAATTGATTCTCCTGCCTCGGCCTCCTGAGTAGCTGGGACTACAGGCGCACGCCACCATGCCTGGCTAATTTTTGTATTTTTAGTAGAGACAGGGTTTTACCATGTTGGCCAGGCTAGTCTTGAACTCCTGACCTCAGGTGATCCGCCTGCCTCGGCCTCCCAAAGTGCTGTGATTACAGGCGTGAGTCACCACGCCCGGCCCTATGAAACATTTTTAATCAAAATGGTCATTTACAAATAGAACGGAATTAAACATACACACACATTTATCTCCTCCCCTCACATTTAGTTCTGCAACTTACAAGTTTTCTCCTTTGTATTTTAAAACAATTTGTAATAAAAATGTATTAGAAGTTCCCCTCTTACAATAAAGGACAAAAGCAAATGGAGTTATCAGGCAGTGTTTAGGGAGTAAAGAGACACGCTGAAGCTACAGTTCACAGCAACTGATACAGACAGGTCCTCTCTGCAATCTGGAAGATGCCTATGAACGCAGGGACCTGAGATCAGATAAAAAGCAATCTCCCATCCCTGTCCACATAGTCTAAGCACAGTTCTGGCATCAATTAAGCTAAAGACAATTGTAGACACAAAGGATAGTTCATTACTTGCCTGAAGTATATTTATTTTAGCTTATTACTTGCTTTGAAAGTTCTCTGTAAATTCTTCTTTAAAGGTGACAGTTAACTGTAAAAGTCTGGAGTTGGGTGGCTGAATAGGAAAAGGACTATATGACTGAGCTTCCTTTCAACACGGTATTGTGATATGCTACTATTCAAGGGTCCTAGTAGTTAAAAAAAAACAAACAGAAAAATGATTATAAATCTGAAAGTCTGAGGAAGACCAGATTTCTGTATCTTTGTTTCACATCAGATCACTTTGTAAAAGGACAGGAAAAAAAAAGAAAGTATTCCATCTTATATTTACAAATATTTTCATGTTATCTCATTTAATTAAAAAAAAAATCAGTTTACAGATGTACAAATTGAAGAAGCACCAGATATTAATGTCAAATTTAGAAATACTTTTTTAAGAGAGGAATTAGAATCAGAGGAAAAAGGAACATGTACTTTGCAAATTAGTGACAGTTAAGATAAAACTAGTTCTTTAGAACTTCTGAGATTGTCAGAATGACTTCCCAACCCATCCCAAGAACCCCAAGTAACACTTTGCAATTTGCTACTTGTGTTGAAGTCAGAAGACTGGTAGCTCACAAAATTCCATAAACATATGTAAAATCTAACAGTGAGGTGATGAGACTTTCTTCCCAACTTTCTGCAACGACCATCCCACTTAAATATCAACTAATGTAATGTTTAACAGAAGAAACATGGACAATGAGATTGGTACCAGAAAAACAAGTTTATTTTAGCTAACTTTTAAAGAAAATAAGTAGCTTATTTACTCATTCACGTGCTTGATATGCAGAGTAAACATTTAAAATGAAACTTGAAAATTCCATCAAGAGGAAAAAAATTAATGAACTGGTGAATCTCAGATTGCTCCTTGAGTATCAAAAGACAACATGCAAAAATAAAGATAATTCCGCACCTCCCTCTTTTTAAAAGTTTTGCCAGTACTGCAGTTCTTCACAGCTGTTCATAATAAAAGGCTGGGTTAATTCAAATCTGTTCCCCTAATACTCCTTGAAACAAACAGAATTACTGGTCTATTATTACTGAACTAATTAATATTCTCTGGGTTTTTATCTTTTTTT
>NW_012106498.1:475858-477646 GCF_000951045.1 Mandrillus leucophaeus | reverse complement strand
GCAGTGTCATGATCTCAGCTCACTGCAACCTCCGCCTTCCGGGTTCAAGCGATTCTCCTGACTCAGCCTCCCGAGTGGCTGGGATTACAGGCACCCGCCACCACGCCTGGCTAATTTTTCGTATTTTTAGTAGAGATGGGGTTTCATCATGTTGGCCAGGCTGGTCTCAAACTCCTAACCTCAGGTGATCCACCCACCTTGGCCTTCCAAAGTGCTGGGATTAGAGGCATGAGCCAATGCGTCCAGTTCCTTTATTTTCATTCTGTCTACACAGGTTCCCTCTTTTCAGCACATAAATAAGTTCAGAGGTTCCTTCTCTAAAAATTACCTCATCAGTGAAGAAAGGAGGAAGTGGGGCAGAAAAGCCTGAATCTTTAACCTCTTGCAATTTGAGTACTGTCTCTGCTGCTTCATTTAACTTCTTTCAGTGTGCTCATCACCAATCTCTCTTTTCCCAGTCCTCCTCCTGTACCTCCAACCTAGCCAGCTGTATTTCTGTCTCCTTTGCTGGCTCATCTTCCTTCCTAAAATAAAAGGCATTTCCTGAGGTTTTCTCATGAGCCTTCCCTTTCCCACAACTTCAACTATTCATATTTACACTGCCCTCTCACTGGCTCTAGTCACTCATTTCCACCCGCCTACCTAATGTCTCCCTCTGGATGTCCTGCCTGCACCTCCGAGTCACATGTCCAACACCAAACCCCTTACCTTTTCTGCCCTGCTCCCTAAACCTCTTTTCTCAGCTTCTGGCCACGCAGTCTCCATCTCTGGACAAGGGTACCAAGAAAGGAAGAATGAACTCACTTGCCAGGAACCTAGATTTTGCATCAAATATCTCAACTCTGTCGCCTCTGTCCTACACCACTTTACACTAAACCTCTCATCTGAACTGCTATAACATTCTCCTTTCGTTATTCTTAAGTTTTCAGTACACACTATTGCTAGAGAAACATTCCTTAGGGGTAATTTTGATCAAGCCTGGCACTCAGGATACTCTACCCAACATTTCTCAAACTTTAACGTGCATGTGAATCACACGGTGATCTTGTTAAAATGCAGACACTCTCATTCAGGGAGTGTGGGGTGGTGCCCAACTCCGGATTTTTAACATACTCCCAAGTGACCATGATGCTATTAGCATCAGGCTGTATACATATACACAGTCAGCTCTAACCTATTTTTCTAGCCTCATCTACTTCTCCCTGCCTAGCATACATATGTGCATGTCAATATCTCTTACATACATACACACACACACAAATATACATATACAGAGACAAAATGTTTTCCAAACATAATCTCCAGCCTCTGTGCCTCTTGCTGTTTCCTCAAGTCCAGTGACTGTCCATAACAATTTTCCCATTTTTCAGGAACCAACACATTCTGCCACAACCTTCTCTTATCTTCTTACCTACCCCTCACTCCCACACCTCACCTAGTGGAGTACCACAAAAACCCTGGGACATCCCTGACACTGGCACTGTTTCTGGTCTGTAATGCTGTTATAGATCTTCTCGTTTCAACCTTACTGTTAGACTGCACACTCTCCTGGAAGGCAGGAACTACCTGCCTGACCTCCGTCACCCAGGGCATCCTTGGGCTCTTGTTAACCAGTAAGTACCTGTTGAAGTGGATTTGAATTCTAAGAAAAACAAAACTCTACTTCATGTAATTCATTTTGAGCAGGAGCTTCAGAAATTTCTTTATGATAAACAAAAACACTCTTCCAGGAAAATTGAGTCATTAGCAAACCTAAGAAAACTTTGTTTTTATATATATATATATATA
>NW_012106498.1:456921-474193 GCF_000951045.1 Mandrillus leucophaeus | reverse complement strand
CAGCCGTGTTCCCCTGGCCACGTCTCAGCCCGGCCTCTGCCGCTGCCACCTGAGTGACAGCCTCTCTCGGACATCACCCATTGAGCAAACTTTCCGCGCTTCTGCTCTCTCATTGGCTGCGGCCGCTGCCACTCTATGTTCCCAGGCTGGCCTCGTTGGGGAAGGCGGACTTTCCCTGGTTGTCAACATCGCACCAACCAATCAAATCGTAATTTCGTCGTTCGAGGCCCGTCCCTCTTCCGGACGCAATTACCAATGAGAAATGCCCCTCCCCGACGTCTTTTTACCTGATTGGTGTGCTCATCAGTTCCCGGAATACCTTTCCTGCAACAGATTGGCCATCGCGGTGGTTGGCCTCGCCCCACAAAGCAAGGCGCTGGAGAAAACTTCAAGATCATTGGTGGAAGTGGATATCCCTCAAAGGTCTGCGCTAACTGCCTCTTGATTGGTTGGAAGCGGCACTTACTACGTGGCGGATTCTGACTGTGAAGAGGACGGTCCCAAGTGAAGGGACGGTCCCAAGTGAAGGGACGGTCCCAAGTGAAGAGTGGGAGGCAAGTCCCTTATGACCGGCAGGAGGTCGACCTTAAAGAAGCTGGCATTGTAGCTCTTCTAAAGCCTAGTCTACTTAGGAAGGCAAAAGCGAAGTAGGAAGAAGTGGCCATAGAAGTCGTGTGGCCCCTAGAAGTGGAAGGGTAAGGAGGGTGCAGGAGATGGGCCTACTTGTGGCCGCAACTGTGCTCAGAGGTCCGCTTGTTAGGGATGACAGTGACTTGCGACAATCTAGTCTACCCGACACGCCTCCCGCCTCCTTAGGAACGGGAAGGAGCCCCGGCCCGGTGCACTGACGTGGTTTGCCTAAGATCACATAGCTGGTTGGTCACAGAATCATGACTTTAATTCATGTCTTCTGACTGTGACCTGGCACGCTTTGTACCTCACCAAAGACAGTGATGAAACTGCAAAAGGGCAGAGTGGAGAAGATTGGAATGTTCAGCCAAGGCATTTGAACTTTTAATACTGCAAGTCAAGACTTCCTGAAGATTTTTGAGCAGATGAGTAAAGTGATAAGAAAATGCATCTTCAGCAGTGACAGCATCAACGATGAGGAAACTAGCCGGGAGGCTATTACCCGCATCAAAACCAGTGAACATTAAAAAAAAATTTTTTTAGAGAGAGGGTCTTGCTCTTTTGCCCAGGCTGGAGTGCAGTGGCTTGGTCATAGCTCACTGTAACCTTGAATTCCTGCGTTCAAGCGATCTTCCTGCCTCAGCTTCTGGAGCAGCTGGGACTATAGATGCGTGCCACCATGCCAGGCCAATTTTTAATTTTGTTTTGTAAAGATGGGGTTTCTGTGTTGCCCAGGTTGGCCTCAAGCCATCCTCCCGCCTCAGCCTCCCACAGTTCTGGGATTACAGGCATTACCCACTGCACCTGGTCCAAAACCAGTGAAGATGTGTTAAAGTGTTGGCAATATGGGTATACTAGATTATCCTTCACCTGGTAAAAACATGCTCTAATCTCTCCCCAGCCCAAAACAAACAAGAAACCCCATTTCCCCTTCCAGCTCCTACCACATGTCTTGGCTCCTCTGTATGGCAAAACTCGAGTGTTCAGAATTCCTTATCTTCAATTCCTCTTCTCCCATTCCCAAGTACACCACAGTCAGGCATTCACACCCTCAACTCCACCGAGACTGCTCTCGCTGAGGCCACCAGTGCTGTATTCAAAGGATAATCTTTGTTTTGTCAGCTGTATTTGATCCAGCAACTCAAGTCTTTCCTGTTCACCGGTCTTCTTGCTTCTCCACAATGCTGGTCGTAACCCTCAAAAGGTCCCCCAGTTCACTCGGGAGAAAAGCCAAGTCCTTACAATAAACCATAGGGTGCTACAACATCTGATTCCTATGGCTTTTCTGATTTCATTTCATACTGCCTTTGCTCACTCCATTGGGCCAATCAAGTCCCATCTTGGGGGTTTTCCTTTGTTGTTTTGCCTGCCTAGGGAACTCTTCCCAGATATATTAGTTTCCTAGAGTTGCCCTAACAAATACCACAGACCAGGTGGCCTGAACAAAAATAGTTTATTTTCTCGAAGTTCTGGAGGCTAGAAGTCCAAGATTAAGGTTGGATTCTGAGGCCTCTCTCCTTGGCTTGCCGATGGAAGCCGTCTTACTGCCTCTTCCCTTGCTGATGGCAGCCCCCTTACTGCCTCTTCTCTCTGATGTCTCTTCCTATTCTTCTAACACCAGTCAGATTGGAGTATGGGATACCTTTAACAGCCTCATTTTAACTTCATCACTGCTTTAAAGATCTTATCTCCAAATACAATATAGTTATATTCTGAAGCACGAAGTGTTGGGACTTCAACATATAAATTTTGGATGGACACAATTTAGCACATAATACCCAGGTACCCACAAGATGTGTTCCCTCACTTTATTTGAGGCTTTGCTAATCCCAGTGAAGCCCCTCCTCACTATCTTATTTAAAATTAAAACCTCCACCACCTTCCTTCTCTCCTGCTTTATTTCTGCTTAGCCCTCAAATACTGTAATTTACATATTTGTTTTGTTTATTGTCTGCTCTTTCCCTCCACTTGCATGTAAATTCTGTGAAGATTTGCTCATTGATGTATTCAAAGATATAAAACAGTGCAAAGTGTTTAGCAAGCATTTAATAAATGTTTGTTGAATGAATGAATGAATACCTGAGGACAGAAGGAAAGAGAACTGGAAAGGAAGAGACTGCAGTTGCTGCAGAGGGGGTTGATTGCAAGAACAAGATTCCAGAGTATCTGGAGAAAAGGGGGCAGCTCTGCCTTCCATGTTGAAAGTAGAGCTTAGGAGGTACTCCTAGAGAGTAAGTTATTTTGAAAAGTAGAGAAAATAGATGAGCGAACTCAAACCAATTCATTATCTACTCAACAAAATAGGAGATAAAAAAGGGATTATACCAGTTGGTATGAGGAAGGTGTCAGAAAATTAACACAAGATGAAAAATGATTGTTAACTACCTGTTTGAAATTAGTGTATATATTTTAGTGGGCCTGGTCTTCATGGTTTTGTAATTTTTTCAAAAAATGATCATGGCATGAACAAGGCTGTTAATCTGAGCTAATGAATTAGGAGTCTGATTACTACCTGTAAATACTGTGGAAGTTTTGTTTATTCATTTAACATTCAGGGATTCCACGTGACTACCTGCAAATAATGAGAATAAAGATAAGCACAAAATAGATGTGGTTCCTGCCCTTCTGAAGGTTAACACCTCTCTGGTTAGGGAGATAGACATTAACAATCACACATGTATTATTAAAACTAAGATCAGTGCTATGATGAAAAAGACACAGGCAGAAGAGCACAGTGGTAGAAAATGCCAGTAAGGAGAGTCAAGCTTTATACTTGAGAACAAAACACAAATTTTCTAGTTTGGAAAAAAAAGCCTGAGTCAAAGTGTGCTGACTGGGAAAGTAAATTAAGGAGAGAAAAGAGAGTTTACCTGCTTTAGGACGGCATGGAGCTTCACAGTGACTTTGTGGGAACTCTGGAACCTGGTTGTCTCAGGGAAATGTAAGAAAGTGGGGACCGGGCATGAGAGCTGGCCAGTGAGGGTGGGCCAGGAAAAGAAGCTGGTGCTTAGGTACCCTGAGCCAGGGTTGCCCAAAACAACCAAGAGTCTACAACTGAGTGTGGCCCAGAAAATCAGCAAAATAGGTCTGAGATTTAGAAACAGTGAGTTCAATCCCTTAACAGAGACAGACTGCATCTGTTGAAATGATATTTGATTGTAAGTAACAAAAACCCTGCCCTATAGTGGCTGAAGCAAGAAGTGGGTTTATTTTTCTTTCTGACACCACAGCTCTACAGTGATGTTTTATTTAAACTTACGCTCCTTCTATTTCTCCATGCTTCATGGGTGAGTTTGTTCCTTTTGCCTGTTGTCTCACTGTCTTGGGATGGCAACTCCAGCATCATTTCTTTATTATAGGTAGGGCAAAGAGGAATGACAAAAGGCATGTAACCACCTGAATTTGCCCCTATCAAAGAGCTCTCCAGGAAGCACCACCAAGGAATTTTCACTGACATTTCCCAGGCCGGACCATGTCAAATAGCCACTCAGAGCTACAAAGAAAGCCCTGCTGCCGCTAAACAAAATGAGGATTCTGCTAGCGAGGATGAAAGGAAGAACGTGTAATCAGTTTTCTTGAAGTATAATACTTGTACAATAAACTGAACCTATTGGAAATATACATTTGGATGAGTTTTGACAAATGTATATACCACAGTCAAGATACAGAACATTCCCATCACTCCAAGAGATTCCTTGTGTCCCTTTGTGGTCAATCCCTCCTTCTACCCGAGACCGCTAGGTAACCACTGATCTGTGTTTCAACACAATAGATTAGTCTGCATATTCTAGCATCTTTAATAAATGCAGTCATACAGTATGTACTTTTGTGTCTCACTTTTTTCACTCTATATAATGTTTTTAAATGTATTCACATTGTTGAATGTAGCAATACTTAGTTCCTTTTTACTGCTGAGTAGTATTCTTATACGTTCCACATTTGTTTATCCATTCACTTGTTGGTGTACATTTGGTATATTTTCAATTTTTGGCCATTACACATAAAGCTACTATGAGAACATTTATGTATGTACAGGTCTTTTTGTAGATGTAGGTTTTTATTTCTCTTGGGTAAATACCTAGATGTGGAATAACTAGCTCATATAGTAGATGGATGTTTAACTTTATAAGAATCTGCCAAGCATTTTCACAAAGTGATGTACCATTTTATACCCCCACCAGTGATGCACGAGAGTTCAAGTTCTTCTGTATCCTCACCAACATTTGGTAATTGTCTTTTTAATTTTAACTATTCTAGTAGGTATGTGATGGCATTCTAGTGTAGCTTTGGTTTGTATATCCCTGATGGCTAATGATTTTGAACATCTTTTACTGTGCTTGTTGGACATTATATATCATCTTTTATAAAATGTCTATTAAAGGTGTTTATAAAGAGAGGAATGTTTATGGGTAGGCACTCTGAAGAGTTTGCCACACAGTGAAATTTGTTGTGTTGTACCAGTTAGCTATTGGTATAACAATGCTGTGTAAGCAACCACACCAAAATTAAGTGGCTTAAAACAGCAAAAATGTATACTCTCACACCCTTCACCTGGAGTTTCCTGATCTAGCAGAACATGATTTTCTTACGGTAATGGAAGAAACACAATTAAGATGGGTGGAAACTTACATGGCCTCTTAGAACTAGTATCAGAACTGGAGCACTTATTACTGGAGCACTATGGACTAAAGCAAGGCATATGGATAGGCCTGCCATCAAAGAGGCAGGAAGACATGCCCTGCCTCTAGTGAAAGAAACTGCAAAGTCCTGTGACAAAGGGCATGGAACTAAAATATAACTGTTGCAAGGAATTAGCTTATCAATGTTTCTTATAGTGTGGCCCTAGACTGACTTCAGCAGAAGTTCGAGGAATGGGGTCCAGGAATCTGCAGTTTTTCCTTTTTTTTTTTGAAATGGAGTTTCACTCTTGTTGCCCAGGCTGGAGTACAATGGTGCAATCTTGGCTCACTGCAACTTCTGCCTCCTGGGTTCAAGTGATTCTCCTGTCTCAGCCTCCTGAGTAGCTGGGATTACAGGAAGGCACTACCACACCTGGCTAATTTTGTATTTTCAGTAGAGACAGGGTTTCTCCATATTGGTCAGGCTAGTCTCGAACTCCCAACCTCAGATGATCCACCCACCTCAGCCTCCCAAAGTGCTGGGATTACAGGCGTGAGCCGCCGTGCCCGGCCTGAATCTGCAGTTTTAAAAAACACCGTAGGAGACTCTACCACAAGTACTATGGGAGTAATCAGTTATATCTGTTCCTAAACCTAGCATGAACAATTGCTCCACAATTGCTTCACAATTGTTCATGCTAGGTTCAGGAACAGATATAACTGATTGCATACAATGAGACACTACTCCATATGTATTAGAATAGCTATTTTTAAAAATGCAATGTCAAGTACTGGCAAGGATATATGAGCAATTCCTCATACAATGCTGGCCTGAAGGTAAAATGGTACAACTACTATCTTGGAAACAGCTTGGCAATTTTTATTACAGTTAAACATATACTTACCATATGATGTGGTTTGACTCTGTCCCCACCCAAATCTCATCTCAAATTGCAATCCCCACATATTGAGGGAAGGACCTGTAGGGAGGTGATTAAATCATGGGAATGGTCCCCCCATCCTGTTCTTGTGATGGTGAGTGAGTTCTCAGAAGAGCTGATGATTTTAAAGTGTGGCACTTCCTTGTGCTTTCTCTCTCCTGCCACCTTGCTTCTCCTTTGACTTCCACCATGACTGTAAGTCTCCCGAGGCGTCCCCAGCCATGCGGGGCTATGAGTCAATTAAACCTCTTTCCTTTATCAATTACCTATCTCAGGTAGTATCTTTTTTTTTTGAGACACAGTCTCACTTTATCTCCCAGGCTGGAGTGCAGCGGCATGATCTCGGCTAACTGTAACCTCCACCTCCAAGGTTCAAGTGATTCTCTTGCCTCAGCCTCCCAAGTAGCTGGGATTCTAGGTTTGTGTCACCACACCTGGCTAATTTTTGTATTTGTAGTAGAGATGGGGTTTCGCCATGTGGGCCAGGCTGGTCTTGAACTCCTGACCTCAAGTGATCCACCCGCCTTGGTCTCCCAAAGTGCTGGGATTACAGACGTGAGCCACTGTGCGCTGCCCTCGGGTACTGTCTTTACAGCAGTGTGAAAACAGACTAATACACCATATGACTCCACAATCCCACTCCTAAGTTTTTACCTAAGAGGTAAAAACATATACTTATACAAAGGCCTGTATGCAAATGTTTATAGAAGCTTTTTTACATAATTGCCCCAAACTGGAAATGTCACAATGTCTATCCACTAGTTAATGGGTAAACAAATTATGGTGCATTCATATGCTAGAATACTACTCAGCAGTAAAAAGGGACAACCTACTGATGATATGAATGACAAGGGTGCATTTCAAAAGCATTGAACCAAGTAAAAGAAGCCAGATACAGAAGATTATATACTGTATGATTCCATGTGTATGACATCTGCAACAGATAAAACTATAGTGACAAAGGAGATGAGATTGACTAACGAAGGGCACAAGGAAACTCTTTTAGGGTGATGGAAATATCCCAAGTCTTATTGGTGATGGTGGTGATGTCAGTATATAAGTTTGTCAAACTCGTAGAAGTGTGTACCTAAGAAGGGTGAATTTTACTGTGTATAAATCATACATTAATAGACCTAACTTAAAACAAACAAAAAGCAATTCAGACTTTTTCTCCTCCACTTTGCCCTGAAAAAGGCAGAAGGATGTGAAAACAGATTTTATTTGTTTAAAAACTGAAATTTCAAAGATTTTAGCCTGTGAAGTGACAAGACAAACACAAAAAATTAAATGTAGTTTGGTTTGATGTGACACATGACATATCATTAAGGAGTTCTGGGGTGCATTTTAAGCACTAGAAGTTGTTTGAATAACAAAGATAGAAAGAGGAATTCAGGAGGTTCTACTTAAAAAATGCAGAGCACATAGCAATAAGCCTGGTCTTCTGGTGGCTATTTCAACCTTTTAAAGGACAATTATAGTTGGATCTTGTGTAAAATGGGCCTGAAATACCCAAATTCCTACATAAAAGACAAGGGGTTGTTGTAACCATAGCAAGGAAGCAGCTTATCAATGTTTCTTAGCGTGTGGCCCTGGACTGACTTAATCAAAAGTTCAGGGAATGGGGTCCAGGAATCTCCAGTTTTAATAAACACCCTAGGAGACTCTTATGTATACTAAAATTGGAGGAACATGGTACTTTGGACTTAATATGTTTGATAAACTGTGGATTTTGTGAAATTCATAATTTTTCTATATGCCTGTAATTTATTTACATGTGCATAGTTTATATGAGAGATTCTTTACATTGAAGTGCTACTTGAGAGTCCATTATCACTCCCAGCAATCCCCCGCCACTTCAGAGACCTTGAATTTCTCCTTTATGATGTACTAGAAAATTCTTCCTGGCCATAGCAAACTCATCTCAGATGTTTGCAACTTGACTGTGGGGCATGGCCACTTCACTGTAGTCACTGCATGGAACTCCTAGACACAGCCCCTAAGTAGGAGGCTGCTCTTCACCCACAACTTCCAACCAGGCTTTATTCTCTATATCCACCACACAAGACTGCATGTGCAGATCGAACTTTGCTGAAAGGATGGGCTAATTAAAGCAGAAACTCCAAAAATTAATGCTGCCTTCGGGGGTCTCCTCATATGCATGCTTCTGTTCCTAACCCGGCTTTCTGTTGTCTATTCTTCTCTCTTAGATACATTTATTTTCACTTCTTTTCACCTTCTTACCCACAGAAATTGATCTCAGTCCAGGACTCACTGCCTCCCCCATTGTATTTGCCAGCTATTGTGGCAATAATTCTTTGTAACAAACTAGCCTCAAACTTAGTGGTTTAACAATAGTCATGTATTCATCTTCATAAGTCTGCATGGCATTTGGGGCTTGGCTCCAAACTAAGCTGGACCCAGGTCTACTCCACTGGTCTCTCATCCTCCTTGGAAGAATGGTCTACCTGGAGCATGTTCTTCTCATGGCAATAATAGAAATGCAAGAGGGCAAGGTCTGCCACACATACATATTTCAAGTCTCTGCCTTCCTATGTCTATGAACAGCTCTGTAGCCAAAGTATGTCACATGGCCAAGTTCAAAGTGCGAGGATTGGAAAGCACACTTCACATACCATGAGGTCACAGCTGGAGGGTGGATGTGTATGCCACCACAGGAGAGAGAAGCATTGTGACCATACATTCAGTCAGCCATACCCGTCATGAGTACTTCTTTCCTGTCTGAGTAACTAAGTCTAGAGAAATGCCTTGGTGCTTCACAAGGACAGTAATTGACCATTATAAACCCTTGAATTTATATAGTCTGGTCCAGTCCTGGGCCAATATGGATGATCCATTCTGTTCCTTTTGGTGAGTGATCCAAAAGGGGGATTTGCAAACCTGTATGCATAAATGCGGAAACAGATGCTAGCACACGTGCCTGTGCACACTTATGTACATGAGTATGTGTACATGTGAACTCTTAAGTACAAAGAAGAGGATTTTCCTAACCACTTTAGAAATTGCAAAGAATTCTATTTCATAACTATTTCAGGACTTCACATTGTACTGAGAAATGTCAGTGCCTTTTCTTCAAACTTGCCTCTGCCTTCTTCATAACCAAACTCCAGGAGCCAGATCTCTGAACCTCTAAATAGCAAATTCTCTTAAATGCACAAAGCCCCTTGCAAAGCTTTGAGAATGCTGTTGTAAAATTCTTACCCAAAGTCTTCATTACTTTCATTTTCTGTCTAGGGGGAAGAGAGGGAGTAATTTTATTTTTCCAGTTGTCTGTAATTCTTCTAATTCAGGAAGAAATAGAGGCAATGTAGAGCATAGCACTGACCCTGGAACTGCCAAGTAACTTGCTGTGTGCTCTGAAACAATTTGCTTCTCCTCTCTAAGTCTCACAGTGTTTTAGGTGGCATCTTGGACCAGGCACTGCTTTGGTTACTTACACCAGGGACTCTCAGTGGCCATTTGTACCAGGTGGACACTGAAGTCACTTTCTTCCTGTGTTCTCAGTGGGCACTTACACCAAGGGTTGTCTTCAGTCACTTCATTTCCATTTTCTATAATGTTCTGCCTCTTTTCTCTGTAGAGAATGTTTACACAATTTTATAATCAGAGCGATCTAAACAACCAGGTGGCAATAGTAAGCACAAATGCGAAGTATCACTTTGTATCACCAACAATAGATAAAATTATTTCACATGGTGGACACCAGCATATTCTTAATGGTCAGCAAGTATAGAATAAGATTTCAGATTTCTTATGTTTTTATTTGGATGATAATTTTTTAATATAGTGTAATTATAAGATAATCTGGCTAATCCCCTGTGGCATTTCAGGGCCTACACTTGCATTTGTGTGTATCAAACCACCACCCAGTAATGCTATCTTAATTGTTACAGGCAACTGAGAAAAAGTAAGATGCATATTTGTATATAAATGATTCATTGCTACCAAATAAATGCCAAACGACTAGTATCCTCTTAAAGCAAATGTTACACAGTGGTTCAAATAAAGAAAAGTTATGGGAGAATTTAGTCCTCACATAGAATGTAGTTTTGTCAATGAACCAGATTGAAAACAACCTGTCTTAGCTGTCAGTATTGTATTTGTTTTCAGGGTAGTGCTGTGGTTTCATTAAATTATCATCTGTTGGGCATCACCTACCAGTACTGACATGGTCGCTGGTTTTAGACCACATATCTCACTGAGCTTGACTGTTAAGTTAGATTTAAAAAAAAAATCTTTGAAGGTATCAGAAAGCAACCACAGCATCCAAGACTTGAGGGGCTAAGAATGAGAAAGAAATAAAAAGCAATTAGATCAGGGTAACACTCCCTATCATTTTCTCTCTTGAGACATTTAATGAATTATAAGCAAAAAATTATAAGCAAAAAGCACAGGGTCTAGGACCATGCAGGAAGGTGCAGCTTAGAGAGCTTGTAGGAGTCTTATAAGGCTAGAGAAACAAAATGTGAAGTTCAGGACTAGCAAGACAACTGGGATTTAAAGGTTTAGGATCCCAGAGAAAACAGAATGGCTGAAAAGTGAGATTGATAGTTTTTGTTTGTTTGTTTGTTTGTTTGTTTTTTGCCATTAAGGCAGTTGCTGGTTCCTAAGTCATTCAAATCAGAGAAATTAAAACAAAAACTACATAGTGAGAGACAGGTAAGAAGCTAAAAAGTGAAAGTCTCATTGTGCTGAGGGGTCAAAAATTGGAGGTCAGGCTTAGCAAAGAGTTGGAGCTTTGAAAAATACCTCCAGGCTTTCAGTTGAGACTTCTGACAGACTGCAGATAGCAGTAACGGCAAAGCAGAAATAAACTAGCTTCAAAAACCCTAAAACCCAGCCTCAAAGTATCACATTACCTATTGGATTAGGGTGATCTGCCCCAATCTGTCTGCCAGAAGAAAATTAAATTATCTTTGAAGAAGGAAAACATCACACACAGCTTCTATAATTTTTCATATACAATGTCTAGCATCGGAGTAAAAATCTCTAGGTCATGTCAATAAATAGAACCAAGTGACAGAAAATAAAAAGTGAAAAAGAGAAACAGATTAGACCTACAGAAGATTGAGATATTGGTGATATCAGACACAGGTTATAAAATAATTATGGTTATTTTATAATCATCCTTAAAAAATGATAATCATCCTTAAAAAAGATGACAAAATGGAGAATTTCATCAAAGACCTGGAATCTGTTAGAAACTTTTAGAACTTAAAGACAAACTAATTGACATACAAATGTTTTATAAGCACATAAAAACGCTCAACATCATTAGTCATTGGGGAAATGCAAACCAAAACCACAACGAAACACCACTTCACACCCACCAATATGCCTAAAATAAAAAAGGCAGTAACAAAGTTCGGCCAGGATGTGGAAAAATGTAAACCCTCGTACCTTGCTGGGTGTGCAAAATTGTGCTGAAACGTTGAAAAACAGTTTGGCAGTTTATCAAAATGTTCAACGTGGTTACTACACGACCCAGAAGTTCCACTCCTTGGTGCATACCCACGAGAATTGAAAACATATATCTACACATATACTTGTACAGCAATGTTTATAGCAATATTATTCACAATGGCCAAAAAGTACAAACCACCAAAATGTTCATCAACTTATAAATGAATAAGCAAAATGTGATGTATCTATATATGGGAATACTATTCTGCCATAAAAAGGAATGAAGTACCGACACATGCTGCAACATGATTGAGCCTTGATAACAAAGGCCAAGTGAAAGAAGCCCGTCATGAAAGGCTACCTATTGTATGATTCCATTTATTTGAAATGTCCAGAATAGGCAATTCATACAGACAGAAAGTAGTGTTTAGCGGTTGCCAGGGTCTGGGAAGAGGAGAGAATAGGGGATGACTGCTAATGTACTTGGAGTTTCTTTTTGGGATGATGAAAATGTTCTGAAATTAGATTGTGGTAATGGTTGTACGACTCTAGGGCTATATTAAAAAACTACTGAATTATACACTGTAAAAGATTTTATGGTATGTGGATTTAGTTCCCAAAAGCTATTATTGAATTAAAAGAAAAAAATTAATTAATTAAAATTAATAATTCAGTACATGAGTTTAACAACTGCTGAGAGAATTAGTGAACTGGAAAACTTCTCTGGAAAAAAATATTCCAATTGAATCACGAAGAAAAAATATAATGGAAAATGTAGGGAAAAACCCTAAAAGATACAGGGAACATTATGAAACGGTTTACGTATGTGTAATTGGAGTCTTCAAGAAAGAGAGATGGCAGAAGAAATATTTAAAGAAATACTAACAATTTACAAAAATCAGTTTTAAAAAAACCACAGATTCAAAAGTTTCTTTGAACCTCAAACAGTTTAAATGCAAAGCAAAACCACATGTTGATCCATCTAGGAAAACTGCTGAAAAACAAAGATCAAAGAGACACTCTTAAAAGAAGCTCTGGGGAAAAAATACACATTGCCTTCAAAGGAGCAACAGAAGGATTGACAGATGCCTTTCTACTAGACAAAGAAGTGACATTGTGAAGTGCTGAAAAAAATAAACTGATAAATTATACTACGACACTCAGTGAAAATATCTTTCAAAAACGAAAGCAAGAAAAAGACATTAAAAAATAAACCAAAGGAACTTGTTTCCAATCGGCTTACAGTAAAATAAATACTAAATGGAGCTTTTTAAATGGAGGGAAAATGGCCCAAGATGAAAATTTGAAAATAAAGGGCAGGAGAACTGAAGATTATTATGGGAAAGGGTCAATTTAGGAGTAATGTGGGGGAGGGAAGAGGGTCCACTAGACACAGCCAGGTAAAATAGCTCCCACCAAGGCATTGAGACAACTGGCATGCTCCTAACAGAGCTTCAGAGGGAAGACACTGAGAGTGGACGAGGGAAGACACAAGTTGGGCTGAAGCGGGAGGAAGCTGGGAACCCTACATAGGGCTGTTGTACACCGGGACTTGCTCCTGACCCCCAGTGGCTCTGGGAAAATGAGTGAATTGAACTGGCAAGGAGGAACCTGTTCTTGCCATGACACTCGAGTTGGCAGGGACAGCTGCTTAGAGAAGCGGTAGGGGCAGTACACCAGCTGATGTGGAGCCTGGAGGGTTTGATATGGGAGCGTTTGTAGTGGAGCACAGCTAGGGATGGCAATCCCCCTAGGCTCTCCTTGCTCCCATAGGAGACTTTAGTTCTAGGGGAGCTGTAGAAACTGAACTCTGCAGGGTGGTCTCGCAGATCAGATGGAGCCAGTCCGACCTGAGCACTAGTTGGTATGCCAGCCTCTCTCAGGACCCCAGCCTGTTCACACCTGCTTGCAGGGCAGTCCAGGGTGCCCTGGGGAGTATCATACCTTCTGCACTCGTGGACCATGCTTGACCGGTGGAGAGCTACAATGGGGTGGCCCGTATGGCCATACACCAGCCCACACACGCCCTTCCCATACTGTAGCTCCCCCTGGGCCCACCACAGCTCCCCACGTAGCTTTGCTGGTGCATGTTTGCACAGGCAGATTTTGCTTTCCTTGCCCCACCAGTGTGGGGGAGTGCAGTCTCCCATCCCACACCCCCGCCCGTCGCCAACCATCATTGCAGATGGAGCCTTGGTGGGCACAAAGCCAGCCAGCCCCACCTCTGTCAGTGCACCACCCTTATGCTAGCATTGCACAGAGAACAGTGGGTTCTCCCCAACCCTAAGCAACCACTCCTAATTGTAGAGCATAGAGAAGGCACCCAGACCTGCACCCACCAGCGTCCTGCCCCCAGCAAACACCACCTCCAGTGCGACTGCCCACACAATCACCAGCACAACCACCCCACACCCTGCCCTCTTGCCCCAGCTGCATTGCCTCTGCCAATGTGGTGAACACCCACAGAGGGGCAGGCAACCTGGCACCTGCTAGCACTCTGACACAACTGCCACTATGAGGTCAAATCTCACTGTCACCCCACTATGAAACACTTCGGCTGACACCACCTATTGGAGTGTAGTGACCAGTGGTCCGGGGGCACCGTGGCCTCTTAACACAGTGAATCCTCAACCCCAAGGAGCCAGAGAACAAAGCCAGGGCCCAATACAAGTCCCCCAGAATTAGAGCACACAGTCCAGGAGCTGGGAGCTGAGCGTTGACCCTCTAAAATCTTCCAAAAATGAAGCCAGGCTGGGTGCGGTGGCTCACACCTGTAATCCCAGCACTTTGGGAGGCCGAGGCGGGCAGCTCACTTGAGGTCAGGAGTTCGAAACCAGCCTGGCCCACATGGTGAAACCCCGTCTCTACTAAAAATACAAAAAGACAGTTAGCTGGGCATGGTGGCAGGGCACGCTTGTAATACCAGCTACTTGGGAGGCTGAGGCAGGAGAACTGCTGGAACTCAGGAGGTGAAGATTGCAGTTAGCTAAGATCATGCCACTGCACTCCAGCCTGGCCAACACAGCAAGACTCTGTCTCAAAAACAAAGACAAAAACAAAAACAAAAACGAAGCCAGTCAGTGGAATCTACCTTATACAACAATCAAACCCTCAAGGTCATCAAATAGGATAAAAGAAAAAAATTTTAAAGGTCAGCAAACTCAAAGATTGAAGGTAGATAAGCCTACAAAGATGAGGAAGAACCAGTGCAAAAACTCTGACAACTCAAAAAGCCAGAGTGCTTTCTTTCCTCCAAACAATCACATTGTCTCTTCAGCAAGGGTTCTGAACTGGGCTGAGATGGCTGAAATGTCAGAAATAGAATTCAGAATATGGGTAGGAATGAAGGTCATTGAGCAACAGGAATATATTGAAACCCAATATAAGGAAGATAAAAACCATGATAAAACAATGCAGGAACTGACAGAGAAAAGAGCCAGTACAGAAAAGAACGTAATCGACCTAATAGAGTTGAAAAAGACACTACGAGAATTTCATAATGCAATCACAAGTATTAATAGCAAGAATAGACCACATGGAGGAAAGAATCTCAGGGTCTGATGACTGGCTTTCTGAAATATGACAGTCAGATAAGAATGGAGAAAAAAGAATAAAAAGAAATGAACAAAACCTCCAAAAAATATGGAATTATGTAAATAGACCAAATCTGTAACTCATTGGTGTACTTGAAAGAGATGCGAAGAATGGAACCGACTTGGAAAACATATTTCAGAATGTCATCCATGAGAACTTCCCCAACCTTGCTAGAGAGACCAGCATTCAAATTCAAAAAATTCAGAGAACCCCAGTAAGACACTTCATGAGAAGATCATCCCCAAGACACTTGATCATCAGATTATCTAAGGTCAACATGAAAGAAAAAATTTCAAAGGCAGCTAGAGAGGAAGGTCAGGTCACCTACAAGGGAATCCTATCAGACTAACAGCAATCCTCTCAGCAAAAACCCTACAAGCCAGAAGAGATTGGAGGCCAATATTACATTCTTGAAGAAAAGAAATTCCAGCCCAGAATTTCATATCTGGCCACACTAAGCTTCATAAGTGAAGGACAAATAAAATCCTTTTCAGACAGGCAAATGCTGACAGAATTTGTTACCATGAGACTTGCCTTACAAGAGATCCTGAAGAAAGCACTAATTATGGAAAGTAAAGACGATTACTGACCACTACAAAAACACACTGAAGTACACAGACCAGTGACACTATAAAGCAACCACATAAACAAGTCTGCAAAATAACCCACTTACATCATGAGGACAGGATCAAATTCACACATATCAATACTAACCTTCAAAGTAAATGTGCTAAATGCCCCAATTAAAAGACACAGAGGTCAGGTGCAGTGAGCCACAAAATTCTGTAATCCCAGAATTTTGGGAGGCCAAGGCAGGCAGATTGCTTAAGGCCAGCAGTGTGAGACCAGCCTGGCCAACACAGTGAAACCCCGTGTCTACTAAAATTACAAAAATTAGCTGGGTGTGGTGGTGCACACCTGTAATCCCAGTTACTTGGGAGACTGAGGCATGAGAATTGCTTGAAGACAGGAGGTGGAGGTCACAGTCAACCATGATCATGCCACTGCACTCCAGCCTGGGTGGCAAAGCAAGACTCTGTCTCAGAAAAATAAAAAAAGACACAGAGTGGCAAGGTGGATAAAGAATCAAACCTGGCTGGACGCGGCGGCTCACGCCTGTAATCCCAGCAATTTGGGAGACTGAGGCAGGAGGATCACTTGAGTTCACGAGTTTGGGACCAGCCTGGCCAACATGGTGAAACCCTGTGTCTACTAAAAATACAAAAGTTGGCTGGGCGTAGTGGCATGTACCTGTAGTCCCAGCTACTTGGGAGGCTGAGGCAGGAGAATGGCTTGAACCCAGGAGGTGGAGGTTGCAGTGAGCTGAGATCATGCCATTGCCCTCCAGCTTGGGCCACAGAGTGACAGAGTGAGACTCTGTATCAAAAAAAAAGCAAACAAACAAAAAAGAAACAAGACCCTTTGAGATGCTGTCTTCAAAAGACCCATCTCACATGCAACAACACGCACAGGCTTAAAATTAAGGGATGGAGAAAAATTTACCAAGCAAATGGAAAACAGAAGAAAGCAGAGGTTGCAACCCTAGTTTCAGACAAAACAGACTTTAAACCAACAAAGACTGAAAAAGACAAAGAAGGGCATTATATAGTGGTAAAGGGTTCAATTCAAGAAGAAGATCTAACTATCCCAAATATATATGCACCCAACACTGGAGCACCCAGATTCATAAAGCAAGTTCTTAGAGACCTACAAAGAGACTTAGACTCCTACACAATAGTAGTGTGAGACTTTAACACCCCACTGACAATATTAGGCAGATCAAGACAGAAAATTAATAAAGATATTCAGGATGTGAACTAAGCACGGGATCAAATGGACCTGATAAATATCTGCAGGACTCCTCTCTGAGAAAAAACAGAATATACAATCTTCTCTTTGCCACATGGCACATCTTCTAAAACTGATCACATAATCAGAAGTAAAACACTCCTCAGCAAATGCAAAATAACTGAAATCATAACAATCTCTCAGACCCTAGTGCAATCAAATTAAAAATCAAGATTAAGAAGTTTACTCAAAACTATACAATTACATGGAAATTGAATG
>NW_012106498.1:453100-456211 GCF_000951045.1 Mandrillus leucophaeus | reverse complement strand
GTTAGCCAGGATGGTCTCGATCTCCTGACCTCGTGATCCGCCTATCTTGACCTCCCAAAGTGCTGGGATTACAGGCTAGAGCCACCGCGCCCGGCCCAGGAGCTGGTTTTTTAAAAAGATTTATAACATAGATAGACCACTAGCTAGACTAATGAAGAAGAAAAGAGAGAAGATTCAAATAAACAGAATCAGAAACAACAAGGGGGATATTACCACTGACCCCACAGAAATACAAACAACCATCAGAGAGTATTATGAACACCTGTATGCACATAAACTAGAAAAACAAAGAAGGACAAATTCCTATGAACATACACCCTCCCAAGACTGAACCAGGAAGAAATTGAATCCCCAAACAGACCAATAACAAGCTCTGAAATTGAGTCAGGAATAAATAGCCTAACAACCAAAAAAAAAAAAAAAGCCAAGGACATGATAGATTCACAGCTGAATTCTACCAGATGTACAAAAGGAGCTGGTACCATCCCTGCTTAAACTATTCCAAGAAATTGAGGAGGAGGAGGAACTCCTCCCTAACTCATTCTATGAGGCTTAGATCATCCTAATACCAAAATCTGGCAGAGACACAACAAAAAAAGAAAACTTTAGGTCAATATGCTTGATGAACATCAATGCAAAAATTCTCAACAAAATACTGGCAAACTGAATCCAGCATCACATCAAAAAGCTTATCCACCATGATCAGGTAGACTTTATTCCTGGGATGCAAGGTTGGTTCAACATACGCAAATCAGTAAATGTGATTTATCACATAAACGGAACTAAAGACAAAAAACACATGATTATCTCAATAGATGCTGTAAAGGCTTTTGATAAAATTCAATCCTCCTTCATACTAAAAAATCTGAGTAAACTAGGTAGTGAGGGAACGTACTTCAAAATAATAAGAGCCATCTGTGACAAACCCACAGACGACATGATACTGAATGGGCAAAAGCTGGAAGCATTCCCCTTGAAAACTGGCGCAAGACAAGGATGCCCTCTTCCACCACTCCTATTCAACATAGTATTGGAAGTTCTGGCCAGGACAATCAGGCAAGAGAAAGAAATAAAGGGCATCCAAATAGGAAAAGAGGAAGTCAACCTATCCCTGTTTGCAGAGACGTGATTCTACATCTAGAAAACCATATAGTCTCAGCTCAAAACCTTCTTCTTCTTCTTCTTTTTTTTTTTAAATGGAGTCCCACTCTGTCGCGCAGGCTGGAGTGCAGTGGCACGATCTCAGCTTGCTGCAACCTCCACCTCCCGGGTTCAGGCCATTCTCCTGCCCCAGCCTCCCGAGTAGCTGGGACTACAGGTACCCACCAACACGCCCAGCTAATTTTTTGTATTTTTAGTAGAGATAGAGTTTCACCGTGTTAGCAAGGATGGTCTCGATTTCCTGACCTCGTGATCCATCCGCCTCGGCCTCCCAAAGTGCTGGGATTACAGGCATGAGCCACCGTGCCTGACCCAAAACCTTCTTAAGCTGATGAACAACTTTAGCAATGTCTCAGAATACAAAATCAGTGTACAAAAATCACTAACCTTTCTGTACACCAACAGCAGTCAAGCCGAGAGTCAAATCAGGAATGCAATCCCATTCACAATTCCCACCTAAAAAATAAAATACATAAGAATACAGCTAACCAGGAAGGTGAAAGATCTCTACAAGGAGAGCTACCAAATCTTGCTCAAAGAAATCAGAGATGACACAAACAATTGGAAAAACATTCCATGCCCATGGACAGGAAAAACCAATATTGTTAAAATGGCCATACTGCTCAAAACAGTATATAGATTCAATGCTGTTCCTATCAAACTACCAGTGAAATTTTTCACAGAACGAGAAAAAACTATTTAAAAAATAATGTTGAACCAAAAAATAGCCCACATAATCAAAGCAATCCTAAGCAAAAGGAACAAAACTGGAGGCATCACAATACGTGACTTCAAACTATACTACAGTAACCAAAACAGCATGGTACTGGTACAAAAACAGACACAGAGACAAATGGAACAGAATAGAGAACTCAGAAATAAAGAGAAATCCCATTCCGTACATAGGAACAGGCAAAGATTTCATGAGGAAGACACCAACAGCAATTGCAACAAAAGCAGAAATAGACAAATTGGATCTAATTAAACTAAAGAGCTTCTGCACAGCAAAGGAAACTATCAACAGAGTAAACAGACAACCTACAGAATGAGAGAAAACTTTTGCGAACTGTGCATCTGACAAAGGTCTAACATCCAGCATCTATAAGGGACTTAAGCAAATGTATAAGAAAAATACAAACAACCCCATTAAAAAGTGGGCAAAAGGCATAAACAGACACTTTTTTAGAAAGGACATACATGAGGCTAACAGGCATATGAAAAAAAGCTCAACATCACTGATCATTAGATAAATGCAAATCAAAGCCACAGTGAGATACTATCTCACACCGGTCAGCTTGGCTACTATCAAAAAAATCAAAAAATAACAGATGCTGGCAAGGTTGGGGAGAAAAGGAATGCTTATATACTGTTGGTGGGAGTGTAAATTAGTTCAACCATGTGGAAGACAGTGTGGTGGTTCCTCAAAGACCTAAAATCAGAAATACCAAATCAGAAATATCAGAAATACCAGCAATTACTGGTTATATACCCCCAAAATATCAATCATTTTATTTTAAGACACATGTACACGTATGTTTACTATTCACAATAGCAAAGACATGGAATCAACCTAACTGTCCATCAGTGGTAGACTGGATAAAGAAAATGTGGTACATATACATTATGGAATACTTGCAGCCATAAAAAACTAGATCATGTCCTTTGCAGGAACATGGATGGAACTGGAGTCCATCACTTTTAGCGAACTAACACAGGAACAGAAAATCAAATTCCACATGTTCTTACTTATAAGTGGGAGCTAAATGATGAGAATACGTGAACACATAGAAGAGAACAACACACACTAGGACCTATCAGAGGGTGGAGGGTGGGAGGAGGGAGAGGACCAGGAAAAATAACTAATGGGTATTAGGCTCAATACTTGGGTCACAAAATAATCTGTACAATAAATCCCCGTGACACAGGTTTAGCTATAGAACAAACCTGCAC
>NW_012106498.1:440383-447735 GCF_000951045.1 Mandrillus leucophaeus | reverse complement strand
GAAAGTGCAAAGATTTTCCACATACTTCTTTTCCCCAGCCACCTCCACTATTAACATCCCACACCAGAGTGGTATATTTGTTACAATTGTGGAACCCACACTGACACATCATTATTATCCAAAGCCCATAGTTTACAAGAGTTCACCCTTGGTGTTATACATTCTGTGGGTCTGGACAAATGTATAATGACATGTATTCACCATTATAGTATCTATCATACAGAATAGTTTCACTCTCCTATTCATCCCTCCCTTTCCCCTAATCCCTGGGATCCACTGATCTTTTTAGTATCACCATGGTTTTGTCTTTCTCAACATGTTCTACAGTTGGAATAATATACTATGCTGCCTTTTCAGACTGGGTTATTTCTCTTAATAGTATATGTTAAAGTTTGCTCCATGTCTCTTTATGGCTTGAGAGCTAATTTTTTTTTTTTTTTTTTTTTCCAGACAGGATCTCACTCCTGCTGCCCAGGCTAGAGCACGGTGGTGCAATCATAGTCCAGTGAAGCCTCGACTTCCTGGGCTCAGGTGATTCTCCCATCTCAGCCTCCTGAGTAGCTGGGACTACAGGCACGTACCACCATTCCTGGCTAATTTTTTGTATTTTTATTAGAGATGGGTTTTTGCCATGTTGCTCAGGCTTGTCTCAAACTCCTGGGCTCAAACGATGTTCCTGCCTCAGCCTCCCAGTGATCCACTGCGCCTGGCTCACTTCCTCTTAATGCTGGGTAATATTCCATTATTCAGATATACCATAGTTTATCTATTCACCTACTAAAGTACATCTTGGTCTCTTCCAAGTTTGGGGAATGATTAATACAGCACACTGCTCTGGCAGCATCTTCAGGCACTCATTACCAAGCGTGATGTTCCGGAAGAGGATCGTGTACAAGGGAGTGATTACATGTTTAGTCTCATAACTCCCTCCAACTTAGCACAAGTCAGAACATTAAAAAAAATAGAGATGGCTCTTACCATGTTGCCCAGGCTGGTCTCAGACTCCTGGGCTCAAGCGATCCACCTGCCTCCACTTCCCAAAGTGCTGGGATTACAGATGTGAGGCACCATGCCTGGCCTTTAGAACATTTAAAAAATGTGTTTATGTTCATTTTCAGTGTCTCTTTTCAATTCACTCTAATTTTCTACAATGAACATACATTACCTGTGTATTTTGAAGTTAAAAATGGGCTGGGCGAGGTAGCTCATGCCTGTAATCCCAGCATTTTGGGAGGTCGAGGTGGGAGGATCATTTGAGGTCAGGAGTTCGAGACCAGCCTAACCAACATAGTGAAACCCCATCTCTACTAAAAATACAAAAATTAGCCAGGCGTGGCAGCACATGCCTGTAGCCCCAGCTACTTGGGAGGCTGAGGCACAAGAATCGCTTGTACCTGGGAGGCAGAGGTTGCAGTGAGCTGAGATCGCGCTCTTGCACTCCAGCCTGGGTGACAGAGCGAGACTACCTCTCAAATAAGTAAAAAAATAAAAACACAGTATCTGTGGCACCTCCTACAAGAAGTCTTCCTTGACCCTTTCTCCACCTTTCCATGGTAGCTTTGTTCTCTTCTCTTAGTTTCTGTCAAATGCATGCTCACCACTAGCAGAGCACTTACCATAAGGTATTTTATTCACCTGCTTAAATACCTGCCTTCTTCTTAGGCTATGATTTCCTCAGGGCAGGGGCTACGTCTTTCAAAATTGGGTCCCTAAGGGTGCAAAGGGGGCCTCGGGCAGGAGCTTCGATCTTTTCATCTCCTCTAAGTTTTCTGACTTTGACACCCAACTTGATCAACAACCAAGCCTGTAAGACCTATTATCAGAGAACACAAAGAAAGCTTCTTCTCTTCAGTTAACTTACATGCCTTAATAAGCCCTGAAAACCCAACACCATGAATAGGAGAAAACCAGGGCTTCAAAGGGACTTAATTGGCACAGTCATCTCAGGAATGCTGTAGGTCAAGGCAGGTCTTCAGGCAGGTCTACTTAGGTGAGAGGTATATTTCTCTGAAATGAAATGTAAAGAGGGTTGGCAGGGATCAGGACTGGAACTAGACCTCAAGACTAGGAGGCAGGAAGGCTATGAAGGCATGAATCTCTGCTTCAGAAGACAGATGGATAGAGTGGGGACAGAGCATCACACAAGTGCTGAACTTACACAAATTCAACCAGAAATGTCTGGCAGAGAGGAGGGGTGGAGGAGGTGAAAAGTAAAAGTGGGAGTGGAGAAATGAGATCTAAGAGAAATAACTGTTTAATGGGCAAGTGGCTCATGCCTGTAATCCTAGTACCTTGGGAGGCTTAGGCGGGTCGATCACTTGGGTCCAGGAGTTCAAGACCAGCCTGGGCAAAATGGCAAAACTCCATCTCTACGAATAATACAAAAAATTAGCTGGGCATAGTGGTGTGTACCTGTAGTTCCAGCTGCTCAGGAGGCTGAGGTGGGAGGAGCACTTGGGCCCAGGAAGTGGAGGTGGCAATGAGCTGAGATTGCACTACTGCACTCCAGCCTGAGTGACAGAGTGAGACTCTGTCTCAAAAAGTCAGTAAATAAGCCAGGCATAGTGGCTTATGCTTGTAATCCCAGCACTCTGGGAGGCCGAGGTAGGTGGATCACCTGAGATCAGGAGTGTGAGACCAGCCTGGCCAACATGGTTAAACCCCATCTCTACTTTAAAAAAAAAAAAAAAAAAAAAAAAAGGCTGGGAGTGGAGGCACACACTTGTGATCCCAGCTACTCGGGAGGGTGAGGCAGGAGAATCATTTGAACCTGGGAGGCGGAGGTTGCACTGAGCTGAGATTGTGCCACTGCACTCCAGTCTGGGTGACAGAGCAAGACCCCCTCTCAAAAAAAAAAAAGTAAGTAAATAAAATAGATTTTTAAAAAAGAAATAAGTATGTAAATAATGCAGGTTTCTATATCTTTATTAATATACAGGTTATTCTGCTCAACATTCCACTCAGGGTTGCCCCTGATGAGCCTGAGAATGAAGAATTAACATCAATTTTACCTTTAGTGTGGTGGGATTCAGCCTTGACTGCACTGGGATGATAAGGTGGGCTTAAAAAAAAAATGCAGATGCCTAGAACCCACTGCCAGAAATTCTGATATAATAAATTAGTTAGAGGTACGGCCTGAGCACCAGGATTGTAAAAGCTTCCCAGGTAATTCTGATATGCAGCTAGAGTTGGGAATCTCTGCAGCTGGTCTTGGTTTCTAACTCACTGTTCCTAATGTGATTTCATACTGTGCCGAGTGTGATTCTAGTGTTTAAAGATACATATTTGTCACTCAAAATGACCCCCAAACTTAAGCTTATAACTTCATCTGGTGTTCATCCGAGGAAAAAGCGATCTCTTCCAACACTGACCATGTCTGACTTATTAAGAGCTTCTATTTCTCTATACTGTTTTTGTGGTATTTGAGGGATTTTTCAAAGGTGATTTTTTAATCCATTTATTGCTCCTTCCTCCTGCCTCCATATAGATACTACTTTTATTATAGTCTTGTTTTTTTGGCAGAGGGCGGGAGACGGCATCTCACTCTCTGTTGCCCAGGCTGGAGGGCAGTGACTTGGTCTTGGCTCACTGCAACCTCCACCCCCCAGGTTCCAGTGATTCTCCTGTCTCAGCCTCTTGAGTAGCTGGGATTACAAGTGTGCACCACCACAACCAGCTAATTTTTATATTTTCAGTAGAGACAGGATGTCACCATGTTGGCCCAGCTGGTCTTGAACTCATGACCTTAAGTCATCCGCCTGCCTCAGCCTCCCAAAGTTCTTGGATTATAGGCATCAGCCACCACGCCCGGTCCCCAGAACTTCTTTATACAAGTCCAGCTAATGAAAACATTTTAAATTTTTTCCACCTTTTTGCACAAATATTAACATACCGTGTTCTATTTTGCACCTTTTCTTTTTTTTTAAATGTGAGAATATTTAGGCATCCTAGCACCCAGATTGTAAACACTAAATACCAGTTTTCACTTAAAAGAACCATGAATTCTTGGAAAAACTGCTCATTCCAGATTTGGACGGGAAATACACAAGATGATTCGGGAATAACTTATCTCCTAAGAAAGGAAGAAAGTTCTCAAAGACCAGTAGAATCATGTGTAAAGGTTTCAGGTTTCAAACTGTAGAGGCTCATCATGGGCATAATATGGACATTGACAGATTGAAAACCATCAACTATGTTTAGTTTTTAATCTTTTGTTTGTTTGTTTGTTTTGAGACAGAGTCTCACTCTGTCGCCCAGGCTGGAGGGCAATGGGGCGATCTTGGTTCACTGCAGCCTCCACCTCCTGGGTTCAGTTCAAGCGATACTCGTGTCGCAGCCTCCTGAGTAAATGGGACTAAAGGCGCGTGCTACCATGCTTGGCTAATTTTTGTATTTTTTGTAGAGACGAGGTTTCACCATGTTGCCTAGGTTGGTCTTGAACTCCTGAGCTCAAGAGATCTGCTGGCATGGGCATCTCAAAGTGGTGGGATTACAGGCGTAAGCCACTGCGTCCGGTGCCCATCAAATATGTGTAAGTCTTTATTTTATAATGATATTCAAAAATATGTCATCTTTGGAGGGATCTAGAGGACATCATTAGTTTTAAAACTGGAAAATAAGAGGGTGAATCAAGCATTTCTATACAAACTATAGCACTGAGTCATCAAGTATGATGTGGTGAGTTTCTCTTTATAGAAATATTCCAGCTAATGAAGAAGGAATGACAGAATATCACTGCTCTGGACCCTCTTGAATTAATGGACAAAGGTCTGAGCCAGTGGCATCACAGCAGAGAGGCCGCCTGACGCAATAGACCTCTCGAAGTACACAACACCACTTATGAAGTTGTCTTATTACCCCCCAAAAAGGAAAAACAGAGAACCCACATTGGATTATATCAGTAGATACAACTACCAGTTCACGGGAAAGATAGAGAACAGAGGAATATTTTAAATGACTCTACAAAAGTGCGTAAGCAAAATCCAGACTATAAGAAACAAGTAATTACAAGGAGGATAAAAGCGATGGAGAAGAATCCCATAGATTAAAAGAGATTTAAGAGATACTAACCAGTTGCAGCGAATGTACCTGTGAAGAAAAAAGTTGACACAACAGGCCTGAGACTGCTATTCTTGGAAAGGTATCCTTGTAAGGTTAGCCTTTGGCTGGCATATGGAAACTTGGAGTTTATGAAGTTTCCTACCAACCCCTATATGGTAAGAGTGGCTCATTGTGCCTAAACTATTGTGCAGTATGGTTTATGGTGAATGTCTGCTTTCTTTCTGGAAATCACTAATCACTAATGAGCTTTCCTGGTAGACAACACTTCACACGGTTGTGAGGATTTGATGCTAAAGGAATGAAGTGAATCCACTGTGATTCTTCTAGGAGACGACCCTTGGAAGCTTAAGTCTGGTTTACTCTGGGCTTTACCCCATGCACCTTTTCTCTTTGCTGATTTTATTTTGTATCCTTTCCTTTTAATAAATCATTATCACAAGTATAGGTCCTGTGAATGCTTTTAATGACCACCTGAACCTAGGGGTGATCTTGGGGACCCTGGACACAGCACCTTAGTTGGAATTTGAGTCAAACAAATGAAATCATGGAAATTTGAGCTTAATGTTAATGATACCAAGGAATTGTAATTAATTTTCAAGTGTGATAATAGTATTATGATTGTGTTTAAGAGATATGTATATTGAAATTGTTGTGGGTAAAATAATATGGCTGAGGGGCCAGGTGTTGTGGCTCATGCCTGTAATCCCAGTATGTTGGGAGGCCAAGGTGGGCAAATTGCTTGAGATCAGGAATTCGAGAACAGCCTTGGCAACATGGCAAAGGCCTGTCTCTACAAAAAATACAAAAATTAGCCAAGCATGGTGGCCTGCACCTGTGGTCCCAGGTGCTTGGGAGGCTGAGTTGGGAGGTCCCAGGTGGCCAAGGCTGCAGTGAGTTGTAACTGCACCACTACCCTCCAGCCTGGGCAACAGAATGAGACTCTCTCTCTCTCTCTCTCTTCCTCTCTCTCTCACACATACAAATATATATCAAAATGCATCATATATATTTTATATATATATATATATAATGTTAGAGATTTGCTTCAAAATAATCTGAAGAGAAGGGTTGGATGTGGGTAAGGGTATAGATGGAAAAAGATTGGCCATGAGTTAATGGTAGTTGAAGCCGGGAGGTATGTCTATGGGGCTTCATTGCACTATTTTGTGTTCTTTTGTACATGTTTGGAATTTTCCACAATTAAAATTTTTAAAAAGATAATGTATCTTTGAAATCTTTCAATTCCAGCTCACAGAAATCTTCCTCATTTTTTTTTTTCACTGCCATAGGGCATTCCATTGCATAGGGTGGTTTCAGTCCTTCAGTCCTGTGTGGGTTTGCCTTAGTTCTGTCTTTAGAACCTTACCCTCATTTCACGTGCAACTCCAGTTGGAACTGATTTTCAGCTGAGCTCCTGGAGGTTTGGCCTAAATTGCTAAAATAAACATTAATCTAAAAGGCCTATGGTGTCAGCCATTCCTGACCAGGTAGAATATATGGTGATTCCCAGATGGCATCGTAATTGAGGTGAAATGAGCTGGGACAAGCTGTGGTGTAGAGGGAGATTGTTGTTGTCACAAGAGACCCGGGGGAGTCAGAGCTGTCCAGAAGCATTGGTCTGGAGTGGACTGAATGTGAACGTGAGTCAGCAGCACTATCCTGCCAGGGGCTCCAAGCCTTTGAGAAACTGGAGGAGGTGAATTGCCCAGCCAGGGGACAACAAGGCTGTCTTTCCATGACGTTCTGATTCTGTGGCTGGTCATACTTTGTTTTATCTTAGGATAATTGTCCCTAAGGCTTTGAGGAATATGTCAGTCCAGGCTCTTCTGTGGCAAGCCACAGAAACCAACTCTAACCATTTTAAAGACAATTTTTAAAGATATATTGTTGTTGGGAGGATATGGGATAGCTCACAAAATTAAAGAAAAAGCTAAATAACCAAGCCTCCAAAAGTACAGGAACCAGAGCAGCTTTGGAATCCAGTAAGATAAATCTCTCAAGAGTGAATCACCTCAATTTTCTTTCCTGGAGCTACACTTTCAAAGTTTACATTCCCTGGAGAGATGGACTGTTGACCTAGCTTGGATTGTGAGTCTATTTCTAGCTAGGGGAGGGCAGGGCCCTTGGTCAATAGTCCCCTCATAACTACACAGAGTGGGTGGGGAGGGGAGTGTTCCTAAGGGAAATTAGGGTTCCTTTATCAGCTAAATAGGGAGATGGATGCTAGGCAGACAGACACAGCAGATGTCTACTACTCAGAAGAGGAAGAACTCTGGGGCGGGGCCTTAGCA
>NW_012106498.1:429769-438483 GCF_000951045.1 Mandrillus leucophaeus | reverse complement strand
CATGGTGGCCTGCACCTGTGGTCCCAGGTGCTTGGGAGGCTGAGTTGGGAGGTCCCAGGTGGCCAAGGCTGCAGTGAGTTGTAACTGCACCACTACCCTCCAGCCTGGGCAACAGAATGAGACTCTCTCTCTCTCTCTCTCTTCCTCTCTCTCTCACACATACAAATATATATCAAAATGCATCATATATATTTTATATATATATATATATAATGTTAGAGATTTGCTTCAAAATAATCTGAAGAGAAGGGTTGGATGTGGGTAAGGGTATAGATGGAAAAAGATTGGCCATGAGTTAATGGTAGTTGAAGCCGGGAGGTATGTCTATGGGGCTTCATTGCACTATTTTGTGTTCTTTTGTACATGTTTGGAATTTTCCACAATTAAAATTTTTAAAAAGATAATGTATCTTTGAAATCTTTCAATTCCAGCTCACAGAAATCTTCCTCATTTTTTTTTTCACTGCCATAGGGCATTCCATTGCATAGGGTGGTTTCAGTCCTTCAGTCCTGTGTGGGTTTGCCTTAGTTCTGTCTTTAGAACCTTACCCTCATTTCACGTGCAACTCCAGTTGGAACTGATTTTCAGCTGAGCTCCTGGAGGTTTGGCCTAAATTGCTAAAATAAACATTAATCTAAAAGGCCTATGGTGTCAGCCATTCCTGACCAGGTAGAATATATGGTGATTCCCAGATGGCATCGTAATTGAGGTGAAATGAGCTGGGACAAGCTGTGGTGTAGAGGGAGATTGTTGTTGTCACAAGAGACCCGGGGGAGTCAGAGCTGTCCAGAAGCATTGGTCTGGAGTGGACTGAATGTGAACGTGAGTCAGCAGCACTATCCTGCCAGGGGCTCCAAGCCTTTGAGAAACTGGAGGAGGTGAATTGCCCAGCCAGGGGACAACAAGGCTGTCTTTCCATGACGTTCTGATTCTGTGGCTGGTCATACTTTGTTTTATCTTAGGATAATTGTCCCTAAGGCTTTGAGGAATATGTCAGTCCAGGCTCTTCTGTGGCAAGCCACAGAAACCAACTCTAACCATTTTAAAGACAATTTTTAAAGATATATTGTTGTTGGGAGGATATGGGATAGCTCACAAAATTAAAGAAAAAGCTAAATAACCAAGCCTCCAAAAGTACAGGAACCAGAGCAGCTTTGGAATCCAGGAAGATAAATCTCTCAAGAGTGAATCACCTCAATTTTCTTTCCTGGAGCTACACTTTCAAAGTTTACATTCCCTGGAGAGATGGACTATTGACCTAGCTTGGATTGTGAGTCTATTTCTAGCTAGGGGAGGGCAGGGCCCTTGGTCAATAGTCCCCTCATAACTACACAGAGTGGGTGGGGAGGGGAGTGTTCCTAAGGGAAATTAGGGTTCCTTTATCAGCTAAATAGGGAGATGGATGCTAGGCAGACAGACACAGCAGATGTCTACTACTCAGAAGAGGAAGAACTCTGGGGCGGGGCCTTAGCATGGGCAGCTATGGAGCTGGAGTTCCAGAAAGACTAGGTAGGCCTTGGAGGGTAACCTGGACCCTTGACTTTCTTGTGGTTGGTGAAGCTTGAGAAGCAAAGGCTACGTTAGAGAAATAGAGGACATTTGACTGGCCGGCCTTTTCTGTTCAACAGAGATAAAACTCCTTGGACATTAAAAAATATACTTGAAACTAATAAAACGGAAGAACATGAAAGGTTTCTGGACAGGAGGATGTGCAGTAACTCACAATACCTCAAGGCAAGAGCTCTGCTACCTGCTTTTGCCAAAGAAGGTTCCATCCCTTGGCCTAGTTACAGAGGGCCGTGGTTTTTGCTTTGTTTTGTTTTTTTGTCCTTCCCAATTCACCTGCACCACCAACTCACTATTTGAGAGGCTCATGTTACCTATTGATAATTATTGCATTGTGATGCTGAATTGTGAAAATATAGCATAGTAACCCTCCTGATCATACAACCAGATATATTAGAGAAACATTAGGTGAGTGTTAAGGAAGTTACTAAATATTGGAGTAATTTATCCAGAAAGCCACAGAATTTTCTTCTTGGATATCTTTAAATACACAGTAAAATAAATTCTAGCTAAATAGCAACTTCAAGATGACTTGTCTGGGTGCCTCCTATATATTTTCATAATACATACAGCAAAATATAATATACTTATATTTTACTATATTTTTCCTTTATTCTCTTAAGAGTCAAAATGTAAAAATAGAAAATATAACGTGTCTTTCATTTACAATTTTGAGGCCACTTTGGGCACTTTGCGTAATTTCTTGTTTTTGCATTGCAAAGCTTGGTTGTCGAGATCTGGAGAATGGATGGCTGTTATTATTACTCATCAGTTTTCAGAAAGATCGAAAGTCTTTGGCAGAGTGGTTATGAGAAGCCAAGGAGGCAGCATTTTAAAATTCCAATCTTGCTTTATTTGCAATCATCCTGAGTCACTGTGGCAAGATCTTGGCTTTTTTAGAAAGCTCAACTTCTTTATCCGTTTCCTCCCTATCTCTTCTCTTCCTACGACATCTACATTTATTTGAACAAGGCCAGAGCACTAATGTTATCAAGAACATGTGTTTAATCCTTAGCTTTGAATGTTTGCAGTAGGAATGTTTAACCCCCCTTCACTAGTCTGCAGTTACAGAATTTCCATTTAGTGAAATCAAAAAGTAATGCAGTTGGTAAAAATAGTTTAAATCAGTGCTGATATAGAGCTAGAAAAATCATTCAAAGTGGATATGTTATTGCTTATGAGCCAGTCGCGTCATGTTCATGAGTATAATAGAAGGAATACGGGGCTGGGAATCAGAAAATGGAGAAGTTGAGAGATAATCTTGACAGTCCTTTCCGACACAAAGGTCACATGGTTCTACATTTCCACCTACTTGCATTCCTAAGACCAGTACATCCATTCTTTATTGGCAGCATGGTGACTGGTTAATAACTGCCATGGTGACTGGTTAATAACTGCCATGGTGACTGGTTAATACTGCCAGTTCTAAAGCCCAGTAAGTCAGGGCTGCACCCTGCCAGGGTATGGCCCACATTCCATTCAGGAAGATAAGGGACTTGATGACTTGGGAGTTTCAGGCTCTCTGGGTCACTGCTGTGTCCTCAGTCCTTATGCACCATCTGGCATATGGTAGGCACTCCTTAAATATTTGACAATATAAATGACAAATGAAGAAATGAATGACTGGAATGAAGAGTCTTTGCCTGGACTTGTTCTTGAATCAAGAATATGGGGCCTCCACTCTTCTCCTAGTGCTGATCTAAAGGATTTCCAGGAAAAAAAGGAGTTCAGTAAAGGGCAGTGCTATCCCATGCTTTAATGCCTTCCTCTACCAACCACATTCTGAGTGAGATGATCAATAAAGGGCCCAGCTGCAGTGGATAGTGGTCAGCTTGCTAAGTTTGCCCCTCGCGTCTCTCTACAGGAACAAGGGCTTCCCCTCTTGCTGCTGTGCTTTAGGTAAGATGTTTCTATTCTATCCTTTCCCAGCAGTCTGCAGCTTCCTGAAATCCTTCTTTCACTTTGAAAGCAGCTTCCTCGCAGCTCCTGAATCCCAAAAGCAGGAAATGTGTGCTTATAATAAGCTCTTCTTGATTGGCTTGGAAATTGCGTTTTCAGTAGAGTGACAGTCACCTGACCCTTGAGAGAGGCCAGTAGTGACTCTGATGTGTTTTTCTGAAATGCCTAAGGCAGCTGCGGCTGTGGCCTGCTGCTCATGGGTGGGGTTCAGAGGATCAGATGACTTTATTTACCAGTTTATTCTGGGAGAACTGGCAGAAGCTGGAAAAGTGAGGTCAGAGAGAGGCTGTGAAGTGGAGCCTCCTCCACCTTCTTCCCTTGCTGCCTCTCTCTTTGGGGCCGGGGGTAGGGAGAACTGCCATTTGATAGGAAAAATTCTTTGTTCCGAAAAGAAGGCAGAAAGAAGGGCAGTTTCCATACACAGTTCTGGCTTCCCACATTCCTCAGAATTGTTTTTTGTTTTTTGTTTGTTTGTTTGTTTTTGAGGCGGAGGTTCACTCTTATTGCCCAAGCTGGAATGCAATGGCATGATCTTGGCTTACTGCGACTTCCAGCTCCTGGGTTCAAGCAATCCTCCTGTCTCAGCCTCCCAAGCAGCTGGGATTACAGGCGCATGCCACCACGCCTGGCTAATTTTTGTATTTTTAGTAGAAATGGGGTTTCATCACAGTGGTCAGGCTGGTCTCGAACTCCTGACCTGAGGTGATCCACTGCTTCGGCTTCCCAAAGTGCTGGGATTACAGGCGTGAGCCACCACGCCTGGCCAGAATTGTTAAAGTCAAAAGGCTACGCACATCATGAACTTGAATGAGCTATAAGCAGCTCAGCAAGGAAGATAGACATAAATCCCCACTAAGACTCTTCGAGGATGTGAGAAAAGAAGAGAGAATCTTCTCTTCTGAAGCACAGCAACACAGCACCTACTGAATAAGCACCTACTGAATACTCTGTACCAGCCCTGGCCACATTGTACTACTCTGTGCAGGCATTTGGGCATCTGGTATCTCAGTGTGTGGCAATACCAGAGATGTTTTGAGTTTTTTTCTTCTCTATGGTGGCTAAAGGGGGAATCTATAATTGGTCCTCTGAATAACCAAGACACATAAACTACCAAAACCATAAGAGGGAAACTTTTTGGATATAAAATTCAGCTACCACAAGTGGGTCTTAGTTCAGATTACGTTTCTCAAAGGTGTAAGGGCCTCCCAGAAACTGGCAGCTCTACTTATTTCTTTTTAAAACCCAGAAGGCCCTTTGTACACATGCACCAGGACAGGACTTTTGGACATGAGGATTTAAGAGCCAGAACAAAGCCAAGAAAGCTTTTAGAAAAGCTGGGCATGAGACTCAGGTTCCGGGAATGGTGAATTTGGCTGCAGAAGTACATCACTGAACAGGAATTGTAGGAGATACAGCTACAGAGGAGAGGGCCTGATCACCAATGCCCTCTCATGTCAGACTAAGGGATTTGTTCTGCAAGCAGAAAGAATGAAAAGGTTTGGAGCTGGTGAATAACAGGAAAAGCATCTTTAAAGGAAGAAGATCACCAGTTTATGTGTTCCATGAAACACGAGTCCCCAAAAAATACCCCTTGAAGAAAGGTTCCATGGACAAATAAGTTTAGGGAACACAGTTCACACTAGTCCTAGAATATCCTAAAAATTCACAAAGCATCTTTGTTGTCAAGTCTCTGAGAAGTCATAAGATTTTTATTGTACTCTGCTTAAACCAGAGGTGGAGACAAACTGAGAGTGTATCGCTGGGAACATGATTCTATTTTTCTAGCCAGTCTCACAACAAAATAACTATCCTTCTTCAATAGCACAGGCAACTGCATTTCTAAGCAGTTTCTTTACTTGCGTGGGCATATTGTCCAATTGATTTAATATCAGGCAAATAAAACTAGCATGTCCAAGCCCCAGGAGCAAATGACCTCAAAATAAGTTCCATTGATAGTAATATTATAAAATGTAATACTCACTAGGTCTGACAGAAAGTCATATTTCTACAGATTCTCATCTGCAAATATTTCTGGGATGCTCACAGGTATAGTTCCAGCGCCTCCAAGGCTTGGCCAGTTTGCAATTTTACTTAAGTTTCCTTTCTTCTATAGTTTAGGGAGCAAAAGAGCTAGAGGGAGAGCTACCTCCCACACTCACATTCACACCCCAGCTCATGTGGTCCTGCCCCAAGGCTGCCGCTGTTCCTCTCTGCCCACTCATGCCTGTCCTTGTTCATGGACACCTTCCAGATGACTCTGCACCAAGCTGTCTTCTCTCTGGCCAGCAGGGAAACTCATTTCAGAGAGATTGCTCTTAGGAGAGCCACAGGGCCCCCGTGTCATGGTTTTACTCATTTGTACTATACTTCTCCCCTTCCCGGAGCATACAACACACTGGTATGCCAGATGAGAGTGATGGAGGAGATCTGGACCTGGGGGAGGGTCTCCTCTGGAATTAGGGCTCTCCAGAGAAATGGATCAGAATGTGCATGTATGTGTGTGTGCAGGTGGGGGAGGGTGTGTGGGTCAGAGAGAGGGAGAGATTTTAAGGGATTGTCACACGTCATTGTTGGGGCTGGTAAGACTGAAATCTGGAGAGCAGGCTGGAAATTGAAGGAAGGGTTGATGTTGCAGTGTCAAGTCCAAAGGCAGTGTGGAGGCAGAATTCCTTCTTCCTAGGGGGACCTCAGTGTTTTCCCTTAAGGCCTTCAACTGATTGGGTGAGGCCCACCCCTATAATGGAGGGTATTCTCATTTACTCAAACTCTAATATTAGTCTCATCTAAAATATATGTACCTTCACAGTAACACATAGACTGGTGCTTGACAAAAAGCTGGGTACAGTGGCTTAGCTGAGTGGACATATAAAATTAACCCTCACACCTCCTCAGATGTACTGTAGAGTTGGACCCAATCTGCTAGGCTCCAGGTCACTTGGAGTGACTTTCCTCTCAGGCTGCTTTCCCTTCTCTGTCATCTGACTTCCATGGAGGTAAGGCCCTAACTAAACACTTAACTCAGGTACAGCCAAGGTGATATGTAAAGTAGACAGATCCCTTCTGTGAAACCCATTAAACCAACCTTAGTTGTCATGAAATTTTGTAGTTTTGTCTCTAAAGTCGTTTTTTCTGAAATGTTTATTCATGCTTCAAACAATACAAGCTTTAATTCTTAAAAGCTCAATAGAAAACCAACATGGGAATGGAGAGTGAGTTGCTGGCTACCAGTCAATAGCACAGAGGCAACCATACCATCTAATCACTCCAGACTCTAAAGACTGAATGGAACGACTCATGGAAGATTTGGAGATGTCAATGTATGCTGGGAAAGGCAGGTGAGACAAAAGGCAAGGGGCAACCTGTATCAAACTCTGGGGCCATATGGGGGCAGAGAATATTTTCAGCCGTAGTGATTTGGTTAGACCTACCTGTAGGTTCTTAACCTCACGTTCATAAAGACTGTCATTTGGTATATCATAATTTGATCTACCAAATAGTCTCCAAATTTTCTTTCTCCTCTTCCCATTCTGAAATCCTAACCTTTCCAGGCCCCTGTCACTAAATGGTGTTTGGTGACCAACACCCAAACTAATTTTGATACTACTTTTTCATTTTACAGGATAAACTAGCTCAGGCATCTTAGTCCATTGTGAAATGTTAACCTTTCTAATTCTGCCTATTAAACACTGTATAAAGAAGATTAGAGCAGTGATCCACTTAATTCTATTGTCTGATCAAAATTGACCTCATTATGAACTGTGGAAGGCCACGGTGATGTAAATGCCAGAGAGGTGGAGGGGGGCATGTCTGTACACTTTGGGGAATGGATAACACTCGTCACCTATGTAGCTGCACCTTTCAGTCTTTGTAGATGCAATCTCACTAGCTTTGAATGAAAAACCAGTCATATCCAAAGCCAGCAAATATTTCTGAGCATCTACACTAGAAAAGATATTGTATAGACAAAGATCGTGTAAAACACGTAACACCACATGTTCAATTCAATGAACATTTCTTGGATGTCATTTTGTTAAAAGTTTTTGTTATAATATGGGTCTGTCTTGGAACTAAACCAAGAGTTGAACTGCTGTAGAATGCAATGGACCACACGTTTACTGTGCCCCATGACATGGAGCACAAGAGTCTCATCACAATGAAAGTTTGATCTAATCCAGCTTGTAATTGTACAGTGAATACTCTTATGAATCTGACCAGTGTGGAAGCACTTGCACCAATTAAGAAGCACAGTACATTGTCAGTATCCAAAATCACTTCTGTGGCATTTATTTCATTTTATTTTTTTGAGGCGGAATTTTGCTCTGTCACCCAGGCTTGAGTGCGGTGGCACGATCCGAGCTCACTGCAACCTTGACCTCCAGGGTTAAAGCGATTCTCCTACCTCAGCCTCCCAAGTAGGTGGGACTACAGGTGCCTGCCACCACACCCAACTCATTTTTGTATTTTTAATGGAATGGGGTTTCGCCATATCGACCAGGTTGGTCTTGAACTCTTGGCCTCAAGTGATCCTCCCACCTCGACCTCCCAAAGTGCTGGGATTATAGGCATGAGCCACTGTGCCCAGTCTTTTGTGGCATTTAAATGGACATATGTAATGTGCTAGGTGTTGTGTTAAATATCCAAGCAGGAGTCTTTAAGAAAAGGGTGTAGTCCTGTTTGCAACTCCTTCATCTTGGAATTTATTTTTCATGGTAGTTTGGAAATTTTAGTTTTCAGCACCTTTCTGATTTCCATGGTCTCTTAAACTAAACAGAAAATTCTGTGAAGAGTAACATAACTCTGTGATTGCTTGAGACCTTTAGCAGGCTGACAGGGTCCTGGCATTCAAACTCCATGAGACAGTGAAGTGCAAGCACGGTGAACACTCAGCACCAAGGTTAGTGTGCAAAGCCCAAGCAAGAGTTTCTGTTTTCTTAGGCTAGTAGTTCTCTAACTTTGAGCATATCAAAAAAAGCTGATGCTCAGACTACCCCAGACCAGTAAAATTAGATGCTCTGAAGATGGGAAGCAGGCATTGGTAGTTTTTAAACTTTCCCCAGTGATTCCAATGTGAAGTCAAGTTTGAGAGTCAAACTGTTACTCTCAAACATTAATATCATAAAAATCACCTGAAGATCTTAATAAAATGCAGATTCTAATGAAGTAGGGATGGGACCCGAGTGTCTGCATTT
>NW_012106498.1:425847-429575 GCF_000951045.1 Mandrillus leucophaeus | reverse complement strand
ATGTTAGCCAGGATGGTCTCGATCTCCTGACCTCGTGATCCACCCGCCTCGGCCTCCCAAAGTGCTGGGATTACAGGCTTGAGTCACCGCGCCCGGCCTAAGTGTCTGCATTTCTAAAAGCTCTCAGGTGGTGCTTAACTTACTGGTCCACGGATCACACTGGATTAGCAAAGTCCCAGAAAATCTGGGTAGGATTCCAAGACCTCCAATCAGGGGTGAAATCAAGATGAAGGGTGTCTACAGGCAGGAAATTCTGTGCTTTGGCGCCCCAACATCTGTTTGGGCCTCTTCCTGTGTGTTTGCCTGTATTGTAGGGGCAAGAAATCTACAAACATTTCCCCTTGCATCTAGGGCTCTGAATCTCATTCTCATTGCACTAATCCTAAGCATGTATGTGACATTTGAATTCAGAACTGAGTTAAGTGGGAAACGCGGCAAAATTAGAAGTGCTAGCACTGGCTGGAGGGGGAGGAGGGCTGTGTGACAGCCTCCCAATGTAGTAGAGACCCTGGTCACCTATTTGATTACTTCACATTTGGGAGTTGTTTCTGAATGCTCCATCTAGTCGCTATGTCTTTAAACCTCCTGATACGGTTTGGATATCACATCAGGAGAAAGGTAGTAGAGGAATTCTTGTGGACATGCATGACAATATCTAGGGGTTGTTTGTTTGTTTGTTTTGAGACAGAGTTTCGCTCTTGTTGCCCAGGTTGGAGTGCAATGGCACGATCTCAGCTCACCACAAACGCCACCTGCCGGGTTCAAGTGATTCTCCTGCCTCAGCCTCCTGAGTAGCTGGAATTACAGGCATGTGCCACCACGCTCGGCTACTTTTATATTTTTGGTAGAGATGGGGTTTCTCCATGTTGGTCAGGCTGGTCTTGAGCTCCCCTCCTCAGTGATCCGCCCACCTCGGCCTCCCAAAGTGCTGGGATTACAGTGTGAGCCACTGGGGCTAGGGTTTTTTAAAGAGTGTGGAACTCTCCCTATATGAGAAAGTCCCCATTTTTAATTTCGCTTAGTTTTATTTTATATTAGACAAAATAAGTCTTTTACTAAGACCTTGGGGCTGGCATCTAACCCCTAAGAACTACTGAAGTTATTCACTATGTCTTTGGGGAATCCTGAAAGAACACCTTTCTGGAAGGGTGGGGAGACCCAGGGCTGATACTGAAGAAGGAAGAGTTGAGAGGTGAAGAAGGGAAGCTTCCTGAGTAGTATTATTTTCCTAGAATCTCATATAAATGGCTGTCTCCGGAGTTTGGAGTCAAGCCTTATCTTTTAGGCAAGCTACCTTCCTGAGGGACCACAGAGTCATCAGGACATGAGGTTTGGAGAGGGACAAGGCTTTGGAAAACCCACAGGACCACCAAGCTTTTGGCTATGGGCTGAATAAACAATATATCTCACACATACAGATGACAATCTATCTAATGAATCTAGAAATAGCATGATTAATAAAATGCAAATATGTCTTAAATCATTGGGGAATGTATTAATTTTTCATTATGAATTTTATTAGTCAACAAATACTAGAAGAACAATGACTGGGCTGGGTGCAGTGGCTCACACCTGTAATCCCAGCACTTTGGGAGGCCAAGGGTGGGGATCACTTGAGGTTAGAAGTCTGAGACCAGCCTGGCCAATATGGTGAAACCCCATGTCTACTAAAATATAAAAATTAGCCGAGCATGGTGGTGCATACCTGTAATCCCAGCTACTCAGGAGGCTGAGGCAGGGGAATCGCTAGAATCCAGGAGGCGGAGGTTGCAGTGAGCCAAGATCGCGCCAGTGCACTCCGGCCTAGGTGACAGAGAGAGACAACAATAACAACAAAGCAATTACTAACAAGTAGATATTGGCAAGTTTTTTTTTTTTACATAAATGAATAAAACGTCCTCATAACAAAGTATTGGGTATGATTGTCCAGTCCTTCTTGAAGTTGGGTTTGCATGTTTCAGCTGTGATATAAGGTGTAGTAAGGAGAGCTTGTTCACAGCTGGGCAAGCAGAGGAACTAGACCAAAGGTGCAACCTCATGGCCCACATGCCCCCATCTCATATGGAGATCCTTGGTCTAGTGTCCAAGGACCTGGGTTTTGTTCTTATTAAGAAGGCTCCATGAAGTCTCTGACTCAGGGTTATGAGAGGAGAAAAATAAATTCTCACTTGGAAGCAGTCCATGGTAGGAGTATAAAGGTAAAAAACAGAACGTCCTGGACTAGGATACAGTCATTGACTTATACAACAAACAATCATTTGGTATTTATTATGTGCCAAGCAGAGTGTTAGGTTCCAGAGATGTTTGACACCATCCTTTTGCCCTCAAAAATCTCACAAGAGAGTGGGAAGGGAGACATATAAATATATTGGTGATCAAATTTAATGGTAGAAATATCATGATGGGGTGTTATCAGTTGGGACCATGTTGGAAGTGACAGTGGCCTATAAATCAAAGGAAGATTCAATAATTTATCTACTATCTTTTACACAAACTTTATGTCAGGCTAACTTCCGCCTCCTGGGTTCAAATGATTCTCATGCCTCAGCTACTCGAGTAGCTGGGATTACAGGTGTGTGCCACCATGCCCTGCTAATTTTTGTAGTTTTAGTAGAGACAGGGTTCACTACGTTGGCCAGACTGGTCTCAAACTCCTGGCCTCGAGAGATCTGCCCACCTTGGCCTCCCGAAGTGCTGGTATTACAGGCATGAAGCCACGGTGCCTGGCCAGAAGTCTTATCTTTACAGACCTAAGTATCACAGGTAAGATAACCTTACCCCAGTGAGGGCAGAGGAAAGAATGACGCTGTCCAACAATACCTTGTGATTAGTCCAGTCCAGGTCTAGGTTCTCCAAAGGTGGTTAGGTGGCAGCTCTCCTGCCTTCCCCAGCTGCTGCTCTTCTCAGGGGCCCTCATTCTCAGGTGCTGTCAATAGCAGAGGTATGAGTCATGCTCATGGGATGCTTGTGTCTGTTCCCACCCTGGTTCCTGCCAGATCAAACATACTAGTCACAGATGCAGTTGGCCATGAGTCTTGTTTACCTTGGAACCTTGGCCCAGTTTTTGCAGCAAATCCATTTTTAAAGTGTAGACTGTGTGTGGACACACTCGCTGGACCCCATGCTGAGGCCTCATTCCCTCCTCAGCCTCACTGTCCCTGAATTCCCCCACTCCTAGCACTCCCACCAGACATTACCCAGGAGAGCCTCTTGGCGCAGGTGGTTCACTTTTTCTCAATCACTCTAACTCATTCCAAGCATTTATTTGGTGGCAGCTCTTAATCAAGCTTAACTCAGCACTCTTCATAGCAGAAAGCAGAGCTGTGTGGTTCACAAACTTCTTGGCCTTGGAGGGGTGGTGTATTGAAGACCAACAATGTGTGTAGTTGAGTGTTTTTATTAACACGAGCTGACCAGTTCATCTCCTCTTTCCTCTTACCCACAAATTTCATTGCTGAATCCATGCCTGTGTCCAATCCAAGGGTAAAATTGGGGTGTCCAGAAGAGCAGGTGGTACGATCATTTGAGGACCTGCTAAAGATCTCTCTCTGTTTGTCTATCTACCTCTCTCTCTCAGAGATCTTGCCTTTGCCACCAGAATTCTCACTAATGCCCCCTACCTGGGGCAACCAGTGCCACCATTTTTACACCTCTTTAAAACTTGACACCCCAATAGCCTGGCATGTCAGGATGTGCCCATGCTGCTGCTGGGGGAGGCTGGCTGATCT
>NW_012106498.1:378691-425642 GCF_000951045.1 Mandrillus leucophaeus | reverse complement strand
TAGACTGTGTGTGGACACACTCGCTGGACCCCATGCTGAGGCCTCATTCCCTCCTCAGCCTCACTGTCCCTGAATTCCCCCACTCCTAGCACTCCTACCAGACATTACCCATGAGAGCCTCTTGGCGCAGGTGATTCACTTTTTCTCAATCACCCTAACTCATTCCAAGCATTTATTTGGTAGCAGCTCTTAATCAAGCTTAACTCAGCACTCTTCATAGCAGAAAGCAGAGCTGTGTGGTTCACAAACTTCTTGGCCTTGGAGGGGTGGCTTATTGAAGACCAACAATGTGTGTAGTTGAGTGTTTTTATTAACACGAGCTGACCAGTTCATCTCCTCTTTCCTCTCACCCACAAATTTCATTGCTGAATCCATGCCTGTGTCCAATCCAAGGGTAAAATTGGGGTGTCCAGAAGAGCAGGTGGTATGATCATTTGAGGACCTGCTAAAGATCTCTCTCTGTTTATCTATCTACCTCTCTCTCTCAGAGATCTTGCCTTTGCCACCAGAATTCTCACTAATGCCCCCTACCTGGGGCAACCAGTGCCACCATTTTTACACCTCTTTAAAATTTGACACCCCAATAGCCTGGCATGTCAGGATGTGCCCATGCTGCTGCTGGGGGAGGCTGGCTGATCTCGCATTCACATTCCTCTTCATTTCAAGAATGATAGTGGATGCATTCTTAGATCCTGAGAGACACTTCCGATCGTCTTCTACTCCGCTCCAGCATCAGATGGATGGAAGACGAAAACTAGTGGGATGAGGCAGTGAGTGTGTATTGCAGGGCATTTCAGGATGAAGAGCACTAGAGAGTGCTCGTGCTTTTACAGTTTCTCTCACTTTTGGACCACATCTCCTCAATCTCTCATCTCTCCCTCTTCTGCATGCTTTCAGGGTAAAGATACATAGATAGTAGTGTCCAAGGACTTCGTGGCTGTCTCTGGGGAGTCATCCCTTGCTCTTGATGAAGCCTAATGCTGGGTGACTGAGCTGCTTCTTGGCTCTAAGGCAGGGTGTGGGGAACTGGGGAGAGATTCTGGTTGGGTAGTTGTTCTTAGTGGCAGCCCTCTTTCCTTGTTGATACTTATAAGGTTCAGGACATGCTACTACAAAATGTGGCACCTTGGCATTTGAGAAAACAGCAAAAGCAGGAAGGCCACTCGTACTTTCCTCTCACCTCTTACCCTCTGAAGCAGACCAGGAAACTAAGCTGAGCTTCTCCTGAAGCAGGTCCTAACATCCCCATGTGACAGGTGCCCATCCTACACTTGGAGAAAAGGAATGTTACACAGGAGAGCCAAGAAAAATCTAAACAAACCAACCTTGCTAAGTTTCCCTCAGTTTGTTGCTATCAGCTCATACCCTTTGGTCCTCCAATCATAATTCTGCAAGACTGTTCATAAAAATAGTGTTTTCTTCATTTCTTTGCATCTTAGTCTCTGAAGGTTCTCATGCAAAACTTACATGAAATACACGTGTATGCTTTTCTCTTGTTAATCTGTCTTTTGTCATGGGAGGATCAATCATGAACCTTGTGACGGGTGAGGAAAAGCTGTTACCTTCTCTCCCCTACAGCAGCATGTCCTCTCAGATGATGACACAGGGGTTCTTGCCAGTCTGATACCATGAGTTTGATTCCAACAGTGGGTGTCTCTTGAATGGTTTACCTGTCTCCACCTTAGCCCCACGGGATAGTTTTACAACATAAGCTTGATCATGTCCTTCCCCCTCTTAAGATCTCCAGTGGCTTCTCCTTACCAAGAATAAAATCCAGACTCCTTACCAAGACCCACAATACCTTCCATGGACCAGTTGCCGCCTGCCCTGACAAATTCACCTTCTACCTTCTTCTCCTTCTCACTCTGCTCTAGCCACACTGAGCAATTTTTTTTTTTTTTTGGTTCCACCAACATCTTACATTTCTTCCCATTGCATGGCCTTGGCACTTGCTACTTCTTCTGTTTGCAATGCCTTCCCCTACAGAACTTTGGATATCTGTCTCCTTTTCTTTTTTCAGGGCTCAGCTCAAATGTCACTTCCTCAGAGTAGCCTTCTGATGACCCAAACTAAAGCTCTCCCACCCCAATTTATTCTCCACCTTCTCACCAGAGTTTTCCAGGCTTTACTGACTCATGTTTGCTCTGGATGCTGTCCCAAGATTCAAAGAACAGCATTAGGTCTGCCTGACATTTAGACATGGTGTCCTGATTGGCAGGTACCATGACAAGACAGGCTTAGTGAAAGGACAGAACAAGGTCATTCTCAAATCCACTCCCATTTCTCATTCTGATACTCCTTGCAGTGGGAGAAAAAGAGAGGCTATCTTTTGGTAGAGTGACCAACTGCCCCAGATTCCCAGGGTTTTATAGGATATGGGGTTTTCAAATCAAAAACTGGGAAAGTCTCAGGAAAACTAGGACAAGTTGGTTACCCTATGATCTGAGATCTCTTGAGGAAGTTCAACAGTGAAAAATCCAATTGAATCACCTTTGACCATTCAATTTAATTCTCTTTAGCTTTGTCTAAGTCATAAAAGTTGGATATCAAAGAAAAACAAATACTTTTTGCAATACCTTGGATGAAATTATATAGGAGGATTTGTTAGAAAAATACCTTGCAATACACACACACACCCCCTAAAAGCAAATGCGCCACAAAGACTGAATATTTAATACGATTTTGACTCCAAATCCTTTGTACAGCACCTGTTGTCTGAGCTTGATAAAGATTTGATAAACTGTTGAGCCGAGTTTAGCTGAGTATATTGTCAGATCACTTTTAAAGCTTCAGGGCCAGAAAATTTGAAGAAACTGGGCTGTTCCACAAATTCCTCACAGCAGGAAACACAGAAAGATTTCATAATCTAAGTATAGGTGGTTACCATTACCTCTGTTGACCAAATTGATGGGTCAATAGGGAGGATGGTCTGCCACCTAATGGTAACTCATAACATTGCTCCCTGGTAAAGCACAATTTCTGTGTTGGGTGAATTAATTGGGCATGGAATTATAAGAAGAACTGGAGGTGCCTTAGGTATTGACTGTATTTTTAACCACTAAAATGAATAAACTTCACAAATGATATTTTAAAATTGTTTGTGAATTATTGTACGTGAAAAATCTCACAATGGGGTGAGGGAAAGGGAAAAGAGAACTAAAATCTGCAGAATATTCATGTGAACTAGACATCTACATAGATTTCTCCCACAACCTTGTAACATGGATAATATTATATAAATTTTACAGATGTTAACATGGATACTCAGAGAGGTGAAGGTGTTTCTCTGAGATTAAGCAAGAAAATAAAGGGCACAGTTGATTCAACCTCAGTTCTTTCTGGCTCCAAAGTATGATCTCAGGCTGTTACACTGCATTTTGTCACATATTTAACAGATCACTTTATAAGAAATAACTTTGTTGCAGTATAGTTTACATGCAATATGCCTGTATGTTTTAAACTTGTTATGTTGAGATAATTATACATTCACAGGAAGTGGCAAAAATGGTTACATCTTATAGAATTAGAGTGTAATACCAAAACCAAACATTGATATTGATTGGCACAGGATAAATGTATAGTTCTATGCTATTTTATCACACGGGTAAATCCATATAACCATCACTGTGATCAAGATACAGAACTGGGTCTGGGAGCTGTGGCTTACATCTATAATCTCAGCACTTCAGGAGGCTGAGGCAGGTGGATTGCTTAAATTCAAGAGTTCGAGACCACACTGGGCAACATAGCGAAACCCCTTCTTGACAAAAAAGTATCAAAATGAGTGCCTGTACTATGCGCCTATAGTCCCAGCTACCTGGAAGCCTGAGGTGGTAGGATTCCCTGAACCCCGGAGGTCGAGGTTGTCATGAGCCAAGATTACACCACTGCTCTCCAGCCTGGGCAAAAGAGCAAGACCCTGTCTCATAAATAAATAAATATGTGATCCATTTTGAGTTAATTTTTGTATAAAGTGTGAGGTTCAAGTGGTTTTTCTGTTTTTGGTTTTTTTCTTTTTTTTTTGAGACAGAGTTTCGCCCTGTCGCTCAAGCTGGAGTGCAGTGGTGCAGTCACTGCTCACTGCAGCCTTGATCTTGACCTCCTGACCTCAAGTGATCTGCCCATCTCAGCTTCCCAAAGTGCTGGAATTATAGGCATGAACCACCACACCCAAACTTTTGTTTAGTTTTGCCTATACTTATCAATGGCAAGTTGAATAATGTCTACATCCTAATATCTAGAACCTGAGAATGTTACCTTACATGGCAAAGGGGCTTTTGCTGGTGAGATTAACTTTAAGATTCTTGAGACGGGGAAGTGATCCTGGATTATCCATGCGGGCTGGGTGTCATCATAAGGACCCTTGTGAGAGGGAACCAAGAGATCAGAGTGAGTAGAAGATGTGACCATGGAACCAAGATGTTGGAGTGATGCAGAGAAAGAGCCATGAGCCAAGAAATGCAGGCAACCTCTACCAGTTTGTGACCAAGAGAGGACTAAAAATTGGTTCTTCTAACTCAGTTCTTTATTTTCCATTATCTACTATACCATGCACTTTTATACCATTATACTATACAACAATTGAATCATATTTTAATAAACTGTAAGCAATTATACAATTTCTGGATTGTACTGGGATTTTATTTTACTTATTTGTTATTATTTTTTGAGATAGAGTCTCACTCCGTTGCCCAGGCTGGAGTGCAGTGGCACGATCTCGGCTCATTGCAACCTTTGCCTCCTGTATTCAAGTGATTCTCGTGCCCCAGCCTCCTGAGCAGCTGGGATTACAGGTATGTACCACCATACCTGGGTAATTTTTGTATTAATATTAAATATTTTTAGTGGAGACGGGGGTTTCACCATGTTGGCCAGGCTGGTCTCGAACTTATGGTTTCAAGTGATCCGCCTGCCTCAGCCTCCCAAAGTGTTGGGATTACAGGAGTGACCCCCTACGTTGTACTGGGATTTTAACATGATGATTTCATCTATTCATCATCTGTCCATCCATGCATTCATCCATCCAGTAACCTCATACTGGTGCCAGCGTAAAGCCCTGAGGATGCAGACGTAAAAACCTATAGATGCAGGCTCTGCACTCAAGGAGCTTGCCCTCTAGTGGGCAAAAACAGGCATAGCACTTATTTTTTCCACCCCGTACCCTGGTGTAGCAATTACATACATAGATACATTCTTAACTTGTCTGACCTAGAAGATGGCTTAGCCAGATGAAGATGAAGACTAGGAGGATGGGGTGGCGGGGGGAGGGTATAGCGAGGACATTCTGTGTGGAGGCACTGGTTCTTGCAAAGGCATGACGACATAATAAAACAAAGTACGCTACAGAAACTTTGAGTGGCTGGCTATAATTGGAGTTTAGGTGGTAAAAGGGGACTGGTGGAGGAGGATGATGCTGAGGGAAAAAGAGGTCAGCTCATGGAAAAGCCCTGCATGCCTTGTTAAGAAGCTTGGACTTTAACCTTAAAACAGATGTATTGTAAGATTTAAACAAGGATAACATGATCAGATTTTTTTTTTTTAAATCGCTCTGATGACTGAAGAAGGGAGTTGAAATTGGAGGAAAGGAGAAAAATTATGAAGCTGTTGTAATAATCTAGAATTGATGGCTGGGGGTAGTGGCTCACGCCTGTAATCCCAGCACTTTTGGGAGGCTGAGGTGGGTGGATCCCTTGAGGTCATGAGTTCAAGACCAGACTGGCCAACATGGTGAAACCCTGTCTCTACTAAAAATACAAAAATTAGCCAGGCATGGGGGTTGTGCGTGTCTGTAATCCCAGCTACTTGGAAGGCGGAGGCAGGAGAATCGCTTGAACCCAGGAGGCAGAGGTTGCAGTGAGCCGAGATTGTGCCACTGCATTCCAGCCTGGGCAAAAGAGTGAGACTTCACCTCAAAAAAAAAAAAAAGAAAAAAGAAAAAAGAATTGATAAAATGCCTGCACTGAGCAGCTGGAGTTGGACATAAATACAAGGGCTGGGTCTGAGTGTTACAAAGGAGGTAGATCGTGTAGGTAGAATGTCATTAATGGAATATAGTGAAAGAGAGGACTATTCCTAGAACCCTGGCTTGGAATTTGTACATTCATTTACTGAAAACAGTTTTTGCTTGTGCGTTACCTAAGCCCATCATCTTCAAATAAATACAGATATTTCCAAGGAACGGATGTAGTTTGGGATAGATTTTAACTACAATAACATCATAAATCAGCTTTCATTTGTTTACTGTAAAATACCAGCGGAGGCAGGAGGATCCCTTCCACCCAGGAATTTGAGGCCAGTCTGGGCAACACAGTGAGACGTTGTCTCAAAAAAAAAAATATTTTTAGTTAAAAAAAAAAGGATTGTCTTGCCCAAAATGTCCGTACTGCTGAGTTTGTGAAATCCTCTAATAGCTTCCTGCAGCTTTAGAGAGATAGGTACATGGGAATCTTGAAGTTGGCATTGTAGGGAAAACTTCATACTTCAGTGGAAGACTTTGCTTTATCTGAACTGTGCAGGACAGCCTTCCAGGTTATCTGATTCCATGAAAGCTATTTTTCAGTTTTGTAAATTATGAACAAATAACAGCAATACAAAGTAATTTTTATCTAAAGACATGCAAAATCTGCTCTGTATGGCAGAGGTTCAATTGAATTCCTTGTCTTATTGTGGAGTGATATGTTTTGGCTCTCTGTCCCCACCCAAATCTCATCTCAAATTGTAATCCCCACATGTCGAGGGAGTGAACCTGATGGGAGGTGATTGAATCATGGGGGTGATTTCCGCCATGCTGTTCTCGTGATAGTGAGTGAGTTCTCACGAGAGCTGATGATTTTAAAGTGTGGCACTTCCTTGGTCTTTCTCTCTCCCGCCACCTTGTGAGGAAGGTACTTGCTTCTCCTTTGCCTTCCACGTGATTGTAAGTTTCCTGAGGCCTCCCCATAAGTTGCCTAGTCTCAGGTAGTATCTTTATAGCAGTGTGGAAACAGACTAATACATGGAGGAAGTTGCTTTGTTTCCCCCATTGGCACATTCATTTCAACATTCCTTTACTCCATATAATTTGTGATTTTTTGGAACTTCTTTAAAATGGTTGTAACACCTCACCAGATTCCTTATTAATGAGCTCAATAAAGTATTAACATGTGTTTATTTTTTATCTGTATGAGAGTTATATTTTATCTTAAAGAAATTCTCTTTCAACAGCATGATCCACCATTGAGGTAGTGAGGGAACAGAATCATTTCCACTGGAAGGTGCCCGGGCCATGACAGCTGAGGCACAGGACTGAATGTGAGCTTTAAAATGGGCTGCATTTGTCTCTGTGGCTCCCTGCTCTATTCCTGGAAACCGGAGCTGCATCTAGCATGTAGTAAGTGCTCCACAAATGTTTGTTGAATGAATAGATGAGGCAACTGAACGAAAACCTACTGCTTAGGCTGTGTAGATTGAGAAGGAAAAGAGAGAGAGAAGACATTGTTCTCTATGGGAACAAGGAAGGGGAGATTTCCTTAAGGAGAGGGAATAATGGACTTCATAATGGGCAGAAACTTGTGTTCAACTGTTCAACTTCCAAGGGCCAGTACACTTGGGGCCCTTCCCCTGTTGGTGGCTGTATCATTTGTTTTCTAGAGCATATCATATGAGCCAGCCTAGGCAGTTGAGCATATTTAGAAGAGCAGATATTTTTTAGAAGAAAAATGAGGAGGATTACAGAATTGTTTTGAGATAATTATCCTTGGCTACAAGGATCAATAACAACAATGAGGAGGGACAGACAATTGCTGGGCAAATGTCCTCACAGAAGTTTTTTTGTGTGCGTGTAAGGTTGCAATGGCCCTTTTGCAAGATTGTGCTTTTTTCAGAGTTATTTTGTGAGAGTTCTTGTCATCTGGCATTTGTATGTAAGAACCCTCCTTTCGTGGCCTTCCCTGGCTCCATTTCTCAGGGTTTTTAACACAAGTGACCCTATTTTGATTCTGACAACTTTTACAGTGGCAAAAAATAACTGGAATCAGACTGCTATTGAAGATGGCAGCAGGAGCAATAAAGGACATATAGTAGAGCCTTTTTTTTTTTTTGAGCTGGGGTCTTGCTCTATTGCCCAGGCTGGAGTGCAGTGGCAAGATCTCAGCTCACTGCAACCTCTGCCTGCCGGGTTCAACCAGTTCTCCTGCCTCAGCCTCTTGAGTAGCTGGGACTACCGACATACGCCACTACGCCTGGCTAATAGTAGAGCCTCATTTTAACCAGGGTTTAGGTTCTAATTTCAGTGCAGATAATGAAATTCAACTATCAGGAAACTCAATATTGAAAATTCCCCTGAAAATAGCATGCTGGAGAGCCCTGTTGAGTCTCTCCTTAGGTCCACAGCAGCCAGTTTTTCTTCCAGGTACTAACCCACTGCCAGCACCAAGTGAAGTTGTTGGCTCATACATTAGGAATCAGGTTGAACACTAGACTCACATTTGGGGCCTCAAAATGTTCAAACAGTGAGTCTCATGAGAATTGAGGCTGGCTGAGAGCATTGAAAGAATGATGGTGGGATCTCCTACACTATTTCATTTCTTTTCTTTCTTGCAGTGAATAGTCATTGTTACACTTGTATTAGTCTTTTAAGTTTTAAAAAGTCTACTGTATACATTTTTATTCCTGGGTAATATTCAGCAGAATGGGCTGTGGGAACGCCATCTGGAGTCCTGCAGAATTTGCGGAATTATGTCACAGGGAAGGAGTCAGTGATGAATTCTTCTGACTGGGGAAAGCAGGATCCCCTGTAGCTCAAAGCTGGGACTTAGGGGTACAGTTTGCCTTTACATCTCACCCTACGCTTTATCCTCTGTAAACATGGGTTAAATGGAATGATCTATCAGAAACAGTTGTGTAAAATGTTAATGTTGGAAGTGACCGTAGAGATAATTTACTTCAACTCTCATTCCCCCATACCCCACTCCCCACCACCCTCGAACTCTGTTTATATGAGTTCAACTCTCAGTTAATAGGAGAAAGGTGAGGTTTAGAGAGATGAAGGGCTTTTGCAAAGGTCACAAAGCCAGTCAGTAGCTGTGCTGAAAATAAAAACATCTAGGTCCTCCCTCTTTCTCAGACTTAATTTGTTATTCCTTTTACAACCTAAACCACACTGAAGTACCTCCACCATGTTCTGTGCTCTAACTAAACATATTACAACAGTCAACTGAGATGGTTAATAAAAGGTTCCTCGACCACCTGGCTTCTTTATTCTCCCTGATATTTTCCAAAAGTTAAAAACAGACTCTTCCGAGGCAATAGCATTTTCAAAGGCTCTATCCTTTGACCAAAACTTCACTGAGGCTCCTGGAGTCCCTTTTAACTAGGTTTGACCTTGAGCTTTTCCCTCTGTCCTTATATAATCCAGTTTGAGCAAGAAACTTTCCAAGTCAGTTTAGCAAAAATATCCGCCCTTGGTATCTGACCACACTCAATATCTTATCACCCTAGACTGCCTTCAGCAATAATCCTATCAAGGCAGTTTAGCCAGAAACCCTTATCCTTGATGTTTCCCCTTAGTAATTTTCTATCCACTGGCTCCCACCCTGCTCCTCTTTTTTTTGAGACAGAGTCTCGCTGTCACCCAGGTTGGAGTACAGTGGCTTGATCACAGCTCACTGCAGCCTCAACCTCCTGGGCTCAAGTGATCCTCTCACCTCAGCCTCCTGAGAAGCTGGGACTACAGGTATGCACCACAATGCTGGGCTAATTTTTAATTTTTTTTTAGAGACAGCATCTCACTATGTTGCCCAGGCTAGTCTCGAACTCCTGGGTTCAAGGGATCCTCCTGCTTTGGCCTTCCAAACTGCTGGGATTATAAGCATGAGCCACTATGCCCAGGCCCTGCTCCTTGATTATAAATCCCTGCTTGTCTTTTTTGGAGTTGGAATTGAGTCTAACCTCCCTCTCCCACTGCAAGACCCCTTTGCAATGGTCCCTACACCTATCAGCATGGCTCCTCTTGGATAAGTCTGCCTCACCATTTTTCACAAGTGGCATCAGTAATATTTTTTCCTTAACAGCATTAAATAGTTAGACACTTAGCCTTATCTTTAACAAATGTTTGGTCATTAAAAAAATGTACGAAGTCATGGTGGGAAATTGACATAAAAATTGAAGGCTGAGAGAGCCTGAACTTTCTAAACAACATAAGAAAAACATCCTAAGAAAGTTAGCCATTTGTTTTGCTTTTATCCTCCCTGAAATAATAAAAACAATTTTCATTTCCTGAATCTTCCTTTTCCATGAATAGTACTTTATGTCAGTCCATATCTAAATGGCAATCAAGACTTGGCCTGCTTTTCTAGTGAAGAGAACAAAGATAGCTGACCTCAGGTCTGTTCCTCTCTAACTTGAACCTGCCTTTGTGTGATGTTGCCCTAGGCTCAGTGGCCTCAGCAGCTCCTTCCCTATAAGCTCTCACTGGGCATGATGTTGGGGAGACCAGCAAGAAAACAGTTGCTGTAAAAGATATCAGAAACACTATATAGAGCACCCAACAGAGCCAATGGTGTGCTTGATAAATGGCAAACTGTTTCAGAAATGCAGAAGGAAAAGCATGCTGGAGTTATCTCGGTCCATTTTAAAAAATCATAGTTTCTTGGTAGGATTGTTAAATGTGAAACTGCTTGTGAGCTAATAAGAGTGAGGAATTCCAGGCTGATTGAGGTAGCATGAGGCTGAAGGTGGGGAGTTGGAGGATGAAAGAAAGGAGGTGTTAAGGGCTGGCACCCTGCGTTCATTCATTCTGCAAATGCTGGGATCCAGCAGTGAATGAGGAAGGTGAGCTTTCTGCTTATATTTTAGAAGGGGGGAGTATAGGCAATAAACAAACAAAAGATTATATAATGTCAGCCAGGCATGGTGGCTCACACTTGTAGTCCCAGCATTTTGGGAGGCTGAGGTGGGTGGATCGCTAGAGTTCAGAAGTTTGAGACCAGCCTGGGCATCATGGTAAAGCTCCATCTCTACAAAGAAAATACAAAAATTAGCCAGGCATGGTGGGATGCGCCTGTAGTGCCAACTACTAGGGAGGCTGAGGTGGAGGATCACTTGAGCCCAGGAGGTAGAGGCTGCAATGAGCCATGATGGTGCCACCACACTCCAGCCTTGGCAACAGAGTGAGACCATGTGTCAAAAATAAATAAATAAGTAAAAACATAATGTTGATCTAAAGCAAGAAGGTGAGGCACAAAGTGTCATTTTAAAGAGCTTACTTGAGCCATAAGGACTCAGTCCCAAGTAACCTTGGATGTGAGCTCCATTCAGCCTTTGTTAACAGGCAGGTGTTTATAGACCAAAAGGAGGGATAAGGAGTGGACTGATACAAAGTTGTTTGTCAAGGATTCTCACTGGTTTACAGAGATAATGTTGATTGGTGATTGCCTATGTGTTGTTCTTTGGATGACAAGTTCCGGGAATATGAAGAAAATGGGTGAGCGTTAACATTATGGAACTACAGGAAAGGAAAGGAAAAGAAAATGCCTTTAAACAATTGCCTCTGGGAACGGGTGCAGGAGAAGATGGGATAACTGAAGTCCGGTGCTCTCTGGGCCTGATACATTTTACACACCTCACATTCCTCAGACAGCTCTGAGCTCTTTTTCTTTCTTGATAACAAGATGATGACGGAGCAAAATAGGATAATTTGATGGAAGTGAGGGGGAGATGGGAGGGCTGAGGATTGGGGCAGTGGTGCTTTATTAGTAAATCAGGGAAGACCTCTGTGGCTAAACCTGAATGAGGTAAGGGAGCCAGCCTTGTGAATGTTTTAAGGGCCCAGAGAAAGTTTCCCTTTCACCCTCTGAACGGTCACTGAAAATCAACAGACACAAGGCAGATTAATGGGAGAAAAGGAGTACAAATGTATTTGATCATCATTTTACACGACATGGGAGCCTTCAGAATGAAGACTCAAAAATACAGAGAAAACTGCCCATTTTTATGCCCATTCTTGTACCTAAGCATAAAAATCATGTAGAAATATGATCGTATATAAAGGTTATGATGTAATGCTAACAGACCGAGTGGGGGAACCCAGCAAGGCCTGTCTGCTTAGATGGCTCTTGGCTTCTCTGTGGAGCATTTCTTCCTTCTGGGTATGGGGCAGGAACCTCTCTGGAATGGTTATCCCTACATGGTAGGTCAGGCAATTTCTTTATGGCCAATTTTCACACAGAAAGGTGGGGGAAAGTTGGAGTAATATTCTTAGGCATTATGGCTTGCTTTCGGGGAAAGGGGTTCTCGTTTCTGTGACCTGTCTTGGGGAAGAGGGATTCTAGTTTCTATGACTATCCTGGGGGAGAATGAGCAGAGGGCAGGAGAAGGTCAGAGAAAACTTTTGCTTCTGCGACCTTTATCTTGGTGTATCATTTTCTCAGACTCAACAAGGTCCATGGATGTGTGATCCAGTCTTAGAAAGTGCCCCTCTCACTTTTCTAGAGAATTTATATACTCACGTGGCAGAATAGTCTGTTTTCCTCCTCTCACCTCCTCCTTGAGGTGGGATGCACATCCATTCCCTCTTTTCAGGGCTTGGTAACTGGTAAGTTAGGCTGATGCTCAAGACTGAACAGAGATGGGGCCCTTTGGCAACGGTGCAGGCATCAGGGCTAGAGCTGATTCCTCTGACGGTGTGGAAAGGAATGATCTTTTTTTGTGAATGTCTGCTCCTCACCCCTACCTCAGCAAACTGGCAAAGCTTGGTTTCCTTCATCCTTCTCCTCTTCCACCCGTATGGATCTGAAATTTCTTCCAGCTCCATCCAGAGAAAACAAATGGATGGAACTAAATGACAACACTGACAAAGAGGTGAGCTCCAGAGAGTGGCTTGGCAAACAAGGAACAGCCAGTGTGGGTGGGGGTACTGGGAGCTAGGGAGTTCCTTGGGGGTAAGATAGGTGTGGAGAAGGTGATCATGTGGGAGTTCTGGGAATGGATGAAACAGGTGAAACAAGCTGCACAAGATAGATGAGGTGTTACAGTGGGTAGCTAGTCAGGCATGAGCGGGGCAAGAGAGGGCTCCCCATAACCCCCACCAAAAACATCAGGAGATCATCAGGTGATGGTCAGGCAGCTGCTAACTGTTTCTCTAAAATAACCGGCTGCAGCCCATGCCAGGGAAAGGCAGTCTCTCAACAGATAGAAAAAACCTGAAACTGGTGATCAGCAGCTTCATGATAAGATATCAGGAGTTGGGCGACTGGGCTCAAGCATGCACACTGAGGCAAAATGGTGGAGTTGAACTGGTATATGACTTCCCAGGGACATTTGACTGGTAAGGGAAGAATTCCTCAAGTAAGCATGCCTGCAACTCCAGTAAACACACTGTGCACGCCCCCCTCCCAAGCGCTAGCAGGCCACCATGCATGTAGACAGCCCACCCCAAGGGAAGAATCAGGGGAGAACGAACGCAAGACCCTGGAAGTATGCAAACGTATAAAACCCTAAGTTAAAAGGTCAAACCACGCACTGATGTTTCAAGTCACCCTCTCGGCCCTCTTCCAAGTCCACTTACTTTCGGGGAAAGGGGTTCTGGTTTCTGTGACCTGCCTTGGGGAAGAGGGATTCTAATTTCTATGACTATCCTGGGGGAGAATGAGCGGCCAGAGACTGGAGGGCAGGAGAAGGTCAGAGAAAACTTTTGCTTCTGTGACCTTTATCTTGGTGTATCATTTTCTCAGACTCAACAAGGTCCATGGATGTGTGATCCAGTCTTACAAAGTGCCCCTCTGACTTTTCTAGAGAATTTATACACTCACATGGCAGAATAGTCTGTTTTCCTCCTCTCACCTCCTCCTTGAGGTAGGATGCCTCCTTTTGTGACTTTCCTTCCTTTTGTGACTTCTCTAAGGCTTTTAAACAAACTTTCATTCCTGTTCCAAAACTTGCCTTGATCTCTCCTGCCTTCCATCTCCTCAGTCAAATTCTTCCTTCTGAGGAGGCAAGAACTGAGGTTGCTGCAGACCTGTATGAACTCACCACCACTAACATACTTCGGTGCTGTATGACTCGGATAAGTTCCCTCGTGGTAAGAGACCTATACGCCTTGCCTGCTTCAGCTGGAGGCATTCAACCCCTGTTCATGGTTTCCTTCTTCTTTTTGCTCTCCTGCTTACTAACCAACTCCACAAACAATTCCTCTCAGCTACAGTGGCTCTACTCCCCCCAGCTGATCTCTCAGCTCACCCTGATGGGTAGCTCATGGGAGTGGGAAGGACCTTGGGGTCCACACTGAGTAGAACTAATGGCCCTCCTGGGCAGGAGGTTCATGAAAGTGATAGGGCTAAAGTCTAAAAGTGTACAGTGTCTGGGTTTTCCTTTGCTTTTTCAACTAAAATCAGCTTTCCCCCAAGAACCTCCACTGCCTATTCTCCTGTTTTCTCTGTGTGTTCTGAAATGGCCTTGAACGCCCAGCCAGACCATCTGCCTTGGGGGCAAGTCTGGCTCTTTGCTTTCACTTCACATGCCACATGACTTCTTAAACACACACTCCCTGTTATTCATGTGTCTGTGGCTCTTGCTGAATTTTCATGGCAGAAAAGACACAGCAGATAGCCCCTGAGATTTATACTTGTTTTTATCCTACCAGCTCAGATGACCTCCAACCCTTCCCCGTCTGCTGGCACACTGCCAGGACAGATACTAGTTGGAACTCTAGCTCTGTTAGCTCCTTATAACTTACTATATGCTTTTTGTTCCTGTTACACCACAGGGCCAAGTTTTCCAGTGGCGTTTGAAGCAATTTGTCTGCCTGCATAGGACCTCACTCTGGCCCTTTAAGGATCCCACCTACTTGCTCTCGCTCTGTCCCCCCTGGCTGGAGTGCAGCAGCCGGATCTCAGCTCACTGCAAGCTCCGCCTCCTGGGTTTACACCATTCTCCTGCCTCAGCTTCCTGAGTAGCTGGGACTACAGGCGCCCGCCACCCCTCGCCCGGCTAGTTTTTTGTATTTTTTAGTAGAGACGGGGTTTCACCGCGTTAGCCAGGATGGTCTCGATCTCCTGACCTCGTGATCCGCCCATCTCGGCCTCCCAAAGTGCTGGGATTACAGGCTTGAGCCACCGCGCCCTGCCTTTTTTTTTTTTTTTTTTGAGTAAGCTCCCGTTGGGAGGAGGACAAATTCTTCCTTTACCATTTGCGAGTTCTTACCCCAAGCCCCAAGTCCTCTGGAGTTTACTCCTTTATGTCAAGAGGGCAAATAAATGTTGCCCTCTTGAATCCAAGGGCTGCTGTTTTTGTGCGCATATGAAGGCTTTCCGTGAGTATTCCTCTCACTTCCTCCCACTTTCTCCTGTAGCTTTCATTTCTCTAATCACTTCCATGTGCTTCTTAACATACATCAAGACCTTCAAGGTCATATTTGCAGGGAGGGAAGTCTAGCCCCTTGCAGCAGATAGCTGAAAAACAGGCTTCTCATCTACTTAAAGAACATGGAAATGGGAATATAAGAAAAGAGATAATCATTTTGTTGCTAAAATGCTGACGTGAGAGTTACTGTAGGGTCATGGAGACAAGGATATAGGCTGGTCCAAGGCAGCAGGTGCAAGAGACCCATAGGACAGAGATGAAGTTTGGCCCTAGGCTAACAGATTACCATTAGAACAGAGAAGAAAGCAAGGTTAGGGGTACACAGTAAGACCAGTTCCTTCCGGAACCTCAGGAATGAACAGAGGGCCCACTCTTCACTCCGGTATCTCCTCTGTTTTCAAGTGGGTAATTGTGATGAGATGGACCGGTTTATTCTGGAATGCTAAGGACAATGGGGGATGTCTCATTCAGAATAATAGGAAAGCAGAGGAAAAACTTTTTCCCCTTTTTCTCCTCTGTTTGCCCTTTGCAGATGGGTAACAGCATCTCCATATTAAAGATCATGCCCCTTGGATGCACCCCCTAAAACGGGGAAAAGTCTGATTCCCCCAAATCTTAAAACAAAAAACTAGTTTTCCTTTGTAATACTATTTGGCTTAAGAATGGACTGGGAGGAAATTGCAAAAGTCAGCCTCACAACTCAGTACCCCTGTGCAGGAGGTCCTCAGATTAGCCAACTCAGTCTTTTATAACTGAGAGCAGAATAAGGATGACAAGGCTAAGTAAAAGGAGAAACACAGAGAAAGGAGGTGGGTTCAAGTATTGGCTCCTCTGCAAGCCCACCAGCCTCCTTCAGGTTGCCCTAAGGGCACTGGCATTCATGTGGGAAGCCAGGCCACTGGAAGACAAAGTGCCCTAATGAGATAAATGGGAAAAAGCATCTAATGGCTTGTCTCTCTGCCACAAGCTTGGCCACTGGAAATGAGACTGCCCTGATGGGCCAAAGGGCCCTTGGGACAGAATCCCAACCCCTGATAAGCTTGAGCTGAAGGTGCTCTCTGCTCTAGCTGCCTTCCAGATCACACATCACCACCAACAGGACAAAGCTGAGGGCAACTCTGCAGGTGGCAAGTACAATTATAAATTTCCCTTTTGGGTTCAAGAGCTGCCTACTCTGTGCTAATATTGTTCTCTGAGCAACTCTCTTACAAATCCTGTCAGGCAATGGGGGCAAATGGCACCCCCCAAAAGAAAAGATTCGCACCCCTTTACATTACTTAAGGGACCAGTTACTATTCTCCCACCATTCCCTGGTAATGTCCTCACACCTCTTTGGGGCAAAAATACACTTTCCAAAATGGGTGCTCACTCAATATTTACCCAGCCTCTGAATTCATCTTTCTGTTTGATAGTCCTATCTCTCCCCGCAAAATTACCTAAGTCTTTAACCAATAACTTTAACCTGTACAGTCCTACCTCAGGGGTTTATAAATAGCCCACATTTATTCAGAAAAGTTCTAGTGAAAAGTCTAACTGAGCAAACTCTTGAGCAGGGGACAACTTCTGCAGTATGTCAATAACCGCCTTATCTGCTCCCCCTCCACAGGACTCACATAGCAACATGCAGTACAAACTTTAACTTTTTAACAGAAGGAAAATGACTTTTGTCTAATTCAAAGGTTATAAAGGTAAAGTGGTATTTCTGGTAAGGAAGGATATAAAGAAGAGATTTTGTAGGACAAAAAAAAAAAAAAATCTCGTGTGGTAAATTCTTGTCCTAAAGTAAAATGACTGGAGGTTTAAAAAGAGGGATGTTTAGGACAAGTGAAAAAGTCCAAGCATGTTGTAGGTGGTCTAAGTTGTTAAAAAAGATTTGTGAAAGGGAATTTATGAAAGAAATGCTATACAATTTTAAAGATTACTATGCCTTCTAAATGCTTCACAAACTGGCACTATGGTTCTTAACTCTACAAATTCCCTGCTTTAAAGCTAGGTAAGGCCTGGGAACACACAGAGTTAGCCCTGCCACCTAGTTATGCTGAAAACAGTCAAACCTTATCTGGATTTCTGTCTGGTGTCCTAGGCTCCAAACCTAGTACATAATTAAAATCACTTACTTACCAGTTTTTTCACCAAAAGTAAAAATTGCTGAGACTTAACAATGTAACACGTACTTGAGGCCACTGGAAAAATGGTTTTACATGCAAGGTATGTAAGGAAGGTAGAATGTGCTTTTGGGAAAAAGTTATAAGAAGTCATGGGAGTATGGATTTTTCTGCCCACTTTAGAGGATTAAAGGGTTGTTTTAGAAGGCAGTTTATAATCAGCTATGGGAATCTAACAGGTGCTCTTAAATGCAGGTTTCTGATAACTTTGGAATTGTGGCATTATAATAGAGGAAAAAACTTTCAGGACTCTCATGGAGAGCTAAAATGTTCGTGAATATGAAGCAGAACAGGAGTTAAACTGCATGGACTGAACCAAGAAAAGACTAAAACAATCCTCTTGTTACTTTTTGCTTAAAACATTGCTAATCTTTTGTTTTTCAAAGCCTAGAAAGCTTTTCTTTTGAGCTATTTACAATTTTTAACAAATGAGCAAAGCATACCTTTGTAAACAAAATTTGTAGCATATTTCTCTCTTCCAGATTCCCCAGAATTTGGAAACTATTTGTGAGTATTGCTAACTTATGGCAACATAGTAATTTGCATAAGTGCAATAAGAATCTGTTTTCTTTTGCAAGGACAAAATTGAAGCCACTGGTTATTTTACCAAGGCTTTAACTGTAATGGTATGCTTTCCTTTAAGGAATCAAATTTGACTTATAGAGCCAATAAAGTCCCCCTAGGAAAACATACCTTATCTACATGGTGCCTGTACAGGGTTCCTGACCTGTAGTAAGTAAAGAATACCAGTTTCTGATAGGCTCAGGAGTCCCAGGTTATCTGGGGACCTCAAGAGGAAAGGAGTTTATTCAATTCATACAGGTATTTGATGGCACCAACCCATGCCTGGGCTTAAGGCTTTAAAAACGTCTTATTTGAGATTCCTTATGGAACAAAGTTTCATCAAAGCCAATTTAAACAGGAGCCTATATGGGAAATAATTATTCTTGCTGTGCTTTATGCAAATAATTAGGCCAAGTATAATAAGATTAAAGTTTATTTTGCAAACAAATCTGTCCTGTCATGATTTGTTTTTAATAAAAATGAGGACTGGAGAGAAAAATTATGTTTATTTCTTTTTTTTTTTTCTTATTTTTTTTTTGAGATGGAGTCTCTCACTCTATTGCCCAGGTTGGAGTGCAGAAGCATGATTTCAACTCACTGCAACCTCTGCCACCTGGGTTCAGGCGATTCTTCTGCCATGGCCTTCCGAGTAGCTGGGATTACAGGCACCCACCACCACGCCCAGCTAATTTTTGTATTTTTAGTAGAGACGAGGTTTCACCATGTTGGCCAGGCTGGTCTCAAACTCCTGAACTCAAGTGATCTGCCCACCTTGGCCTCCCAAAGTGCTGGGATTACAGGCATGAGCCACCATGCTTGCCAAATTATGTTTCAAGAACTATGGTATACATGTTCTTAGATTCTAGTCTCATCAGCTGTTTTTGAGTTTTTCTCTGCAATTTAGACTAACCTTCATTCCTGTGAACCAGCTAGTGATCTCTGGCTGCAGCTCAGAAGAAACAAAAGGGATGGGTAATGTACAAATCTGGATGAATATTCTAATTCTGGGCACATACTGGAATTGGCTAGCAACCCAATAAACCTAAGTCTTGGCAGGCATGACTATGGCCACCAGTTACAAATAACCCAATTGTCTATTTTCATCTTCAGGCCATCAAGCTCCAGATAATCCTCAGAGAGGGATACCATCCTCTCAATATTCAAGAGTCACCCTCTTACAGGGGACCCCTAGATGTCCATCAGGGATACATGATGGAGATAAAATTCTGCCCCTGCCTCCCTTGGACCTGGCTGGGTACTGCTTTCATCAACGCATGGAGCCACTCTCCTTCCCTGACAGCTAGCAACAGGCCAACAGTCACAGAACAACCACCACTGCCCCACCATCAGCAGGAGGGATTTATGAAAGGCTGATCATCCATTCTTCCCAAAGAATTGAGGTCTTGGAATCTTGAGGGGAGAAATGCTACAGTGGGTAGCTAGTCGATCATGAGCAGGGCAGGAGAGCACTCGCCCGAACCCCTACAAAGAATGTCAGGTGACCATCAGGTGATGGTCAGGCAGCTGTTAACTGCCTCTTTTTTTTTTTTTTTTGAGACGGAGTCTCGCTCTGCCGCCCAGGCTGGAGTGCAGTGGCCGGATCTCAGCTCACTGCAAGCTCCGCCTCCCGGGTTTACGCCATTCTCCTGCCTCAGCCTCCCGAGTAGCTGGGACTACAGGCGCCCGCCATCTCGCCCGGCTAGTTTTTTGTATTAGTAGAGACGGGGTTTCACTGTGTTAGCCAAGATGGTCTCGATCTCCTGACCTCGTGATCCGCCCGTCTCAGCCTCCCAAAGTGCTGGGATTACAGGCTTGAGCCACCGCGCCCGGCTAACTGCCTCTTTAAAATAATAATTGGTTGCCGCCAGTGCCCGGGAAATTCAGTCTCCCAACAGATAGGAAAAACCTGAAACTGGTAGTCAACAGCTTCCCAATAAGATCTCAGGAGTTGCATGAGTGGGCTCAAGCATGTGCATTAAGAGGAAAAATGGCAGAGGTGAACTGGTATATGGCCTCCTAGGGACATTCAACTGGTAAGGGAAGAACGCCTCAAGTGAGCATGTGTACAGCTCCAGTAAACACACCATGCATGGTCCCCTCCCAAGGGCTAGCAGGCAACTGCACATGCAGACAGCCCACCCCAAAGGAAGAATTAGGGGAGAAAAAAATGCAAGCCCTGGAAGTTTGTCAACATATAAAATCCTAATTCAAAAGGTCAAACCACTCACTTGTCTTTCAAGTCGCCTGCTTGACCCTCTTCCAAGTGGACTTTCCTTCCTTTTGTTCTTTCTCTAAAGTTTTTAAACAAATTTTTATTGCTGTTCTAAAACTTGCATTGGTCTTTCCTATTGCCTAATGCCTCCTTGAATTCTTTCTTCTGAGGAGGCAAGAATTGAGGTTGCTGCAGACCTGTATGGATTCGCCACTGCGAACAGAACCTCCCATGTAATCCCACCTGAAGATTCTTTAAGGCAGTTTCTCAATGTCAGCACTATTGACACTTTGGTTGGGAAAATTCTTTGTGTATGTGGCTGTCTGTGCACTGAAGGATGTTTAGCAGTATCCTTGGCCCTGACCTATTAGATGCCAGTAGCATTCTCCCAATTGTGTCAGTAAAAAATGTGTCCATACATTGTCAAATATCCCCATGAGGGGAGGGGCAAAAATCATTCCAAGTTGACAATCACTGGTGTAAAGACATCAAAAGGCAGGTGATCCTTAAGCAAGGAATGGTTTTATACAGCAGTAAGGGATTGTTCTATACACATTTTTTCTCAGGACCACATGGTGTTGGTCAACTAGTAGGAAGATTTGGTTTTGGTAAATGGACTGCACTATGCTGTTTTCCAGTGTTACATGCATAGCAAAGTAGTAACACTGATGTCTTAACAATGACTTGCTTTGATCATTAGACCACTGTAAATAAGGTCCAATCCTCTTCCAAGGCCCTAGTCAAGATTGCTAGTAGACAATAAACCTGCCCTTGTGAAAAGGGGATGGAGCAAGGCAGGCCAAAAGTTGAGGTTCCAAAGGGTCATTCTAACGGTGTGAGAGTGGAGGGTGTGAAGTTGGGTTGCTATGTCTAAATGAGTGAAGCTGTTGAATGAAAGCAGGGTGAGCCAAACTCTATTCTGAGATAAATCTGAGCTAGCATCTTCAGTCTCTGGCAGGATCCTCAAATCCATTCCAACATCTAGTTTGTAGCTCTGTACAGTCTTCCATGGAAATCATCTTCAAAATGTACAAACTGTGAAGAAAAGTGAGAAAAATGTACAAACTTTGAGAAAAGTGAGAAAATGTACAAACTTTGGGAAAAGTGAGTGAGAAAGGAGAGGAAATGGAAATGAGGAAGTGGAAAGCAAGAGTTTTTCCTGCTTCACTGAAGCCTGGGCAGGCACACAATGATGGCTATGTATCTTCCTGGTGGTGCCTACATCCCAGCTGATATGGTTTGCTCTGTGTCCCCACCCAAATCTCATCTTGTAGCGCCCATAATTCCCACGTATTGTGGGAGGGACCTGGTGGGAGATAATTTAACTGTGGGAGCAGGTATTTCCTGTGTTGTCCTTGTGATAGTAAGTCTCACAAGATCTGATGGTTTTAAAAATGGGACAAGCTCTCTCTCTTTGCCTGCTGCTATCCATGTAAGATGTGACTTGCTTCTCCTTGTCTTCTGCCATGATTGTGAGGCTTCCCTAGGCATGTGGAACTATATGTCCATTAAAGCTCTTTCTTTAGTAAATTGCCCAGTCTCAGCTATGTCTTTACCAGCAGCATGAAAATGGACTAATACAACAGCATTAAGTGAAGTGCCATGGTGCCCATTGCCTCTGTTTCCTCTCAGACTGGACCACACTGGGACTATCACGGGAGCGAATAACTAAAGCCCACGCAGGCACAGGCCCTACCTCTCACCACTATAAATAGAATAGTGGGCTCTGCCCTCTAGGATCCTTCATTCTGGTACTGATAACTCTTTTCCAGCAGTTCCTTGGAATCTCAGCCCAATTTCATTAGGTTTCTTGAAAGAGGGAAGAATAAATCCCATGCGGTTCTTTCTAGTGCAATCTAGTTTAAAAAAAAAAGATTTTTTAGTGCTCGCTTTGGCACTACATATACTAAAATTGGCAAGATACAGAGATCAGCATGGCCCTTGTAATTAAAAAAAAGGCTTTTTAGTGGGTTCAGTTATAAAGTAGATTGATCTTACTTTGTTTATCAGACCCTGAATCTGGTCCATCATCCAAAACCTGTGCACTTGCTTTCATTTAGTACTTCCTCATTCATAGTTTTTTTTCCCTCTTAACCATTTTGTCTTAAGATTTACTGCTATTACTTGTGGCTTTAAAGAGAAAAGGCATTACCTGTGTGGTTTATACAAAGTTCATGGCTATATTGGGGGTGGGGTGGGGCAATCAATAAATCTCCATCTAGGTGATTCTATTAGGTCAGGGTTTGGTCCTATAATCACTGGAGGTTCATATCCCAGCTTCGCTTACAAGCAGTGTGACCTTGAGTAAGTGAGGACTTTTTTTTTTTTTTTTTTGAGATAGAGTCTCACACCCTGTCACCCAGGCTGGAGTGCAATGGTGCAATCTCAGCTCACTGCAACCTCCACCTCCTGGGTTCAACTGACTCTCCTGCCTCAGCCTCTCAAGTAGCTGGGATTACAGGCACCCACCACCATGCCCAGCTAGTTTTTGTATTTTCAGAAGAGACAGGGTTTCACCATGTTGGCCAGGCTGGCCTCGAACTCCTGACCTTGTGATCTGCCTGCCTTGGTCTCCCAAAGTGAGGACTTCTTTTATACCAATGAGGATAACAGTATCCACTTTTTTTTTTTTGAAATGAAGTCTCACTCTGTCTTGCCCAGGCTAGAGTGCAGTGGTGCCATCTCAGCTCACTGCAGCCTCTACCTCCCAAGTTCAAGTGATTCTCCTGTCTCAGCCCCCTGAGTATCTGGGACTACAGGCATGTGCCACCACACCTGGCTAATTTTATATTTTTAGTAGAGACAGGGTTTCACCATGTTGGCCAGGCTAGTCTCGAACTCGTGACCTCAGGTGATCCACCCGCCTTGGCCTCCCAATGTGCTAAGATTACAGGTGAGAGCCACTGTGCCTGGCCAGGAGTTAATGGTATCCACTTCTTGAAGTTAGGATTAAATGTGATAAAGTCTGCAAAGTACTTAGCATCGTACCTGGCACTATTATCAATAATTATGCAAATGAAGTGTCATCAGAATGCGATACTCATATTATTTCAAAGATCGGCATAGTCTTCAGCCCTAAGAACCTGGATTTCAGAATGTCCATGAGAATCACTAGGCATGAATAACAACCTAAGGAAAGGATTAAAAGGGGTACAGAAATGGAAAGATGAGTACAACATGGAGAAAAGAGAGAAGGAAAGAGAACACAAAACAGGCACAGACAGACCTTGCCACCCCAAAACAGTAATTGAACAAGGCACTGTCCACTTTATGAGCAACAGTCTCTGCCATCAAGGGACATGTCTTTTGGGTGAGACAGTCAAATGAATAGAGCGAGATGATTATGACAGAGAGGTTACAGGTGACTGGGAGCACGGAAGAGCAGCCAACTCAACTAAGAGTAGGGTTTAGAGTTGCAGAGTAACAGAATGAAGTCTTGAAGAATATCTGAGAGTTAGAAGGGTACAGAGTGTACGAAAACACGGAGGTAAGAGCATGGACGCAGGGACTAAAATTCTGTATGGCCGAAGGTGGAGTGTAGGGTTAAAACATGACATCTATTTGTTATTTAAAGTGTTTTAGATATTTGTTGAGGACCATCTACAGGTCAGGCAGTTTTAGGAATGGAGGATTCTGTAGAAAGACACTCAAAGTCTGCCTTCTCAGAATGTTCTTTTCTACAGAGGATATATGATAAACAAGTACAAAACGAAGGAAATGAATGATGGATGGAAGTTCTGTGATGGAAATACAACCATGGGCAAAGTGATAGAGGAGGGGTGGGTAGGAAACCCAATTTAGATGAGGTGGTCACTTAGACTTCTTTGAGAAGGTGGTATTTCAGCTGAGTCAGAAGGGTAGATGGAGCAAGCAGTGCATAGATGGCCAGGCTGGCAGGTAGAGCATTTAAAATGGTTCAAAGGTCCTCAGGCCAGGGGTGACGGGGTAAAGCAGAGACTAGCTACCATTTGCTTCATCAATCTTTTGGTGTGGGTGCCGAGGAGCATGAATAAGGTGAAAGACTGCTCCTAAGGAGATACATTAAAGGTGACACATTTGCCTACAGTAGCCTTCAACTTTGCAGACCAACAGTAGTGGGAGTCCAGTCATATGCTTCTGCATGTTAGCCAGAACCTTCTGCTATGTTCTGAATTTGGCCTAAATTGAAGGATTCAAATATCATCTCAAAAAACTTTTCCTCCTACAGACAAAGGTGAAGATTCAGGAGCTCACAGCCTCAGGGGGCAAAGCACAGTTAAGAAAATCCAGGTGATAAGCGGCAGTTAACAGTGGCCCATACCAGGGACTTGCGCTCACAGAAGAGTTTTGAAGGCCTGGAATGCGTTTGAAGATGAGTTCATGAGCAGACAGAAAGGATTCCACTAACAGCGGAGAAACACAAAGGTCATGTGTTTTTAGGGACCTCCAAGTGGTCGGTAAGGTTGGGGTATTAGTTTCTTTGCCTGTAAAATGGGGACAATAAGAATTCCTCGTCCCTTAACTATTCTCCACAGCAAGAAACCTTAAAGGTAGAGAAGAAAAGATAAATCTGTTTTCACAGTAAGTCCTTGTTAGTCACCAAAGATTGCAGGATCGCTGCAGGGCACACTCATCTGTACAGAACCAGTCTCCAAATGGGCGGAGCAAGGTGCAGCTCCACCTGCTCCACCACTAGGTGCAGAAGAATGTCTACGGCAGGGAGTTCTCAACTTGCGACCTTGGGTCTGCGGGGGTCTAGATGGACTTCAGCTGGCGCCCGTGTCGCATGTGAGTTTCCTGGGTAGTAGTAACCCCAAAAGGGCCGCGACGTCTACAGAAGTGCCACTACTTGGAATTCTCGTCCATGGCCACGTTCTCACTGCTGGGAGAAACAACAGGGTCAGGTCTAACACTCCTTTCTCGGATGCATGGGCGAACAGAAATATCCCTGACCTTCACCTAATCGTGGCCTGAGAACACTTCCCCCGGGTAAGCAGTCACCACACTGATATTTCCACAGAGCGAAGTGCCGGAGCCCGTCGCCGGCGATTGCGCATCTCGTCGCGGAGAGCATTATGGGGTTGGTAGTCCAGACTGAGGCGCAGATAGCGGTCCTCGAAGCCATAGAACCACACTTCCCAGCAAGGCCCGCGCAGCAGGACACGCAGAGTGTGTGCGTAAGCGACCAGATTTCCGGGGAAGCCGGGGGCGGGACTTCAGCGGAGGCCGGAGCGAGGCGTCGGGATGCAGCGCCCCGGGCCCTTCAGCACCCTCTACGGGCGGGTCTTGGCCCCGCTGCCCGGGAGGGCCGGGGGCGCGGCCTCTGGCGGAGGAGGGAACAGCTGGGACCTCCCGGGTTCCCACGTGCGGCTGCCGGGGCGTGCACAGTCCGGGACCCGTGGCGGTGCTGGCAACACAAGCACCAGCTGCGGGGACTCCAACAGCATCTGCCCGGCCCCCTCCACGATGTCCAAGGCCGAGGAGGCCAAGAAGCTGGCGGGCCGCGCGGCTGTGGAGAACCACGTGAGGGTGAGCACCTGGGGACGTGGGGCGCGGGAAGCATGTCCTCAGCGTGTTGGGCTCCTGTTGCGCTTTCTGGGTGCTGCCGAGGCGCGCCTACCTCCTGGCAGGGCGGGGGCTGAGTGAGAGGGTAGAGAGTGTGCACTTTACCCGAGTTTAGACCCCTCTTCCTTGCTCCTTAAAGACCTTTTAGATGTGGAATCGGTTGGGGGCGAATCTTCTAATATTTGAGCTTTCGAAAGACTCCTTGTCTAGCTGGAACAGTTTGCAAAGTGGAGCCTGGTGTTGTCTCATGTTTGGAATGGGGGCTAGAGGCACTTGCCTTGTGGTCTCCTTATCAGTAAATGGAAAATGGTGGGCTTTGGGACTGCGGAGAGGTTTTCATTTCTCGTTACTGACCCGGAAGCCGGCGGAGAGTTGGTTTGCTAGTGCTTTGAAATTTCAGTCGAAGGTGGTTCTGGGCTTGGTGCGCGCCGGCCCCTGAGTGAACTCCTGGAGGGAAGGGAAGACCCGGGGCTTCAAACTTCCTTCTTTCCATAGGGCGAGGTGGACTAAGTCTGGAGGATGCTGGTTTATTTTTTAAGGCGGGGCTGCAGAGATGTTTAGCTGTTATTCGGTCAGGTCGTGGTCCCTACTTGTTTGTTAAGTGGCATGGTGCTGTTAGTGGAGTTGGAGTTTTTTTTTTAAATCCAGGTGGTTTTGCTGTCAGCAATCAAGTTAATTATCTTATTTGTAATAAGGAAGCCAAGTGGAGTATGTCTGCCCTGTGGTGTAGTTTCCTTGGTCTTACTGGTTTTTTATTTCTCATTTCTACTTATTAGAAAGTGGTATTAGAGTCTCTTTTCTTCTCCGATAATAGTTCTTTACATTTGTTAATGCTTTACTCAACAAAATTATTTTGCTTAGATGATGTTTGATGAACTTCACCACAGCGTGTTTGAGTGGGAGTGGACAGTGTGGTAACCTGTGGCTCAGCCAGTTCTGTGGGAGGGATGTTCCAGTGTTCCCTTCTACCCTTTCCACTGCTACCCTGTTCTGGTGTAGCCTGTTGCAAGTCTGATTGGCAATAGGATTTTCTATGGGGATTTACAGAGATAATGTAAAATGTGTTAATTTGACCCTACCGTTGGGATTCAGTGCCTCAGTTGTAAAAGTGAGACAATAAGCTGAAATATCAAAATGTCTGCATAAAGTGAATAGCTAATAGTTAAATGTAATCCGCATGAGAATACAATTAGAAAAGCACCGTATCTAAGTTGTTCAGTTAATGAATTTATGTTAATATTTGGTGGCACATCTCCCTGACCTTTGTGTTATAGTTATGTATTTGATTAAATAAAAATCTGCAGGCCCTGACCTTAGGCTAGAGCCCCAAAACACTCGATTCTGACCACATTTCATGAAGTTAGGCGATTTTGGGGAGATCTACAGTGACCTTTTGGGGGCACCTGTTAAAGTCATATATGCCCTTCAGGGTTTGGGCTAAAGTCCATTTCCTCCTTTCAGTTTTTCCTTAGCATCTTAAGGAGAGGAAGAATTCTTTTCCGCGATTCTGTAGCACTTCATGCCTCTTATGTGCTTTATGTTGTATCTTATGTTTTGGTCATCTGTGTGTTCATTTCTTCCAGCCCCTTAAAGGGTAAGCTCCTGGAGGGCAGTTAACTTTCATTTAGCATTGGTCACAATGGGGCCTGCCCAGTACATGTATGTTCAATTGTGTGCAGTGTGGACACAAATATGAAAGTGTTGGGGTTATTGGAGGTTCTTTGTGTAGAATCTCTGGCGGGTAGGGCTTCCTGTTCCCTAGTCCATTGGAGTTCCAATATGTAGACCACTTCCATGTCTGGCTGGATGGAAAACATGGAGAGTTCTCAGGTGAATCCTTTGTATAGCCACCCTGGGCCCAGCTCTGTCTGTTTCTGGGGGTGTAGCTACCCAGGATGGGCCACCATTCAGAACTAGGCTCTTCTGAACGTCTGTAGCCTCATTCCTTTGTTCTCTTCTTTGGAGCCTAGGCTTTGTTTTTTGACTGGCTTGGTTGAGGAAGCTGATGGGCGGTGGTTCTAGTTGGTTAGCAGAAGTAGTATTTCCAGAGTTACTCCATTTGACAAGCTGAGGGAAGTTCTGATGTTGCACATACGTGTGGTTTAATATTGCCCATTAGAATGGGGCCACTCCTCTAGCAGGGCCTGCTTGGCAGTCTTCTGCTGTTGGGCCACCTCATAGGCAGCCTTTGGTCACCTCTGGTTGGCTTTGGCAAGGACACTGATTCCTGGGCCAGTCATTTGATTCCAAGGCAGCAGGGATCACATGGTTGAAGAGCTTTAGGCCTGGCAGGGCCTTGCAATTCCTGGTCTCTTCCAAAAGGTAAAGAAGGAACCTTACACAGAGCTTGTCTGATTCATCCGAATTCACCTCTGTGCCACCTGCCTGCTGGGGACTGTGAGTGACATGAATGTATGGCTAAGCTTGGTAACCAGGAATCTGGTGATTGAATGACTGTAAAGCTAGAGTTCCTAGCTTCAGGTCAAGTGTGAAGGTCAGGCTAAGTCTATCTAGTGTGATATTTTAAACACACACACATACACACAATGTTTTTATCCATGGCTCCTGGTTCATAACCCTCATAACTCTTGCTACAGTCTTTTGTTATATTTGGGGTGCTTTAGGGCCCAGAGCAGGCCTCAGAAAACAGAATCTTCCTCTCTTATCTTCTGCCCTCCTTCCGCTTGCTCCTTTCTCTCCCCAATGCTTTTCTGTCTTGGAGCTGGCCATAAAGAAATTCTGTGACCTATGTTGTCTGATTGTAGGTCATTAAGATCCCCATTTCAGAAGGGTTCCTCTTCCATAACCTGGAGGAAGGAATGCTGCAGGTGAAGAATCTGAACAGACAGCCCTTGCAGGGTTTCCCCAGTCAGTCTGCTGGTATTGGATCATGCCATTTTTGTCCAGTCACATTTCTAGGCCCTTGTAATTCCTGGTCTTTTCCAAGATCCAATCATATCTATTCGATAAAGTCTCAAAAAAAAAAAAAAAAAAAGCTCAAGAGGACAGGGTTTGGAAGCTTCTGGAGAGCAGAACATATGAAGGTCCCTGGAGGATGGTGTGCCTAGAGAGAGCATGGAAGCTCTGTGCTCCTCCTTACATGCCTTTACCTATGCATCTCTTCATCCGTATCCTTCATCATAGCCTTTATAATAAATTGGTAAACATGTTTCCCTGAGTTCTGTGAGCCACTCTAGCAAGTTAATCAAACCCAAAGAGAGGGTTGTGGGAACTCCAACTTGAAGCTGGCAAGTCTGAAGTTCTGGAGGCCTGAACTTGCATTTGGTAGGAAGGAGGAGGCAGTCTTGGGAATTGAGCCCTCAACCAGTGGAACCTTATGGTATCTCCAAGTAGAGAGTGTTGAAATTGATTTGGAGGATACCCAGCTGGTGTCTGCTGCAGAGTAGATTGCTTGCTTGGGATATGGGGAGAAATCCCCATACATTTGGTTACAGAAGTCTTCTGTGTTGATAATTGTTGTGGTGTGAGAGCAGAGGAAAAAGTTTGAGTTTTTCCACACTCAGACATAGGACATTTTCTCATTGCTTGAAGATTTTTATATGTGAGATATTTAGCCATTTTGAATGTTTCTGTGCTGTGATGTGTCATTTACTTGTCTTAAAGTCCTTGCCTTTGGAGATTGTCCAGGTAGCTAAATAACTGTGTTAGACACATTGCCTTCTTGAGAGCATTGGCACAGGTGGAATCCTGACCTAGTGCGAACCGTGTTCTGATAACCCAAGCCCCTGATGTATTCAGTGACTTTGGAACTGTGAGCTAGTAAAAGCAGTTTCCACCAGGTCAGTAACACAAAAGTTGTTGGGTAAAGTCTTCTGTAGGTAGGAGAGGCTATAGAAGCATTTTTAGTGTACATGTATGTGGTTGTGGGGACATTAGTATTTGATTTTTTTTTTTTTTTTGGTAACTCTATTTGTTGGTCATTCTTACTAATCTTTTCTAGTTATAGATGTAGTCTAACTGTGAGAAGGACCATATCTAACGTGAGGCCTATGGGCTGACTTTAAGTATTCCTATGGCCTTTGTCCTGTGGGGAATGAAGGAATTTAGTTGTGGCCTTGTTTGTCCTGAAGGCCCTTCAGGACTTTTCTTCTTCCTAAAAAGAAGGTTTTACTATGGGCTTTCCTTTGTCAGATAAATTAATTGTTAATCAGTTGTTGGAAATCTTAAGAAATTTGAAGTAGATTGATGTTTCAGCAAATTGAACTTCGGGAAGTTGCTTATTCGATTGAAATGGCTCATCCTGTAATCCCAGCACTTTGGGAGGCAGAGTTGAGAGAATCACTTGAGGCCAGCAGTTCGAGACTAGCCTGGTTGACAGTGAGACTGTGTCTCTTAAAATAATTTAAAAATTAGCTGGGCCTGGTGGCATGTTCCTGTAGTACTAGCTATGTGGGAAGCTGAGGCAGTAGGGTTGTATGAGCCCAGGAGTTTGAGGATGAGTTTGTATATATGTGTGTGTGTCGGGAGGGGGCATTGATATTATTTATATGTATTATAAATATATATACAAGATCTATATCTTGTATGTATATTTAAAACAGGTAAAATCACACATATATAAAATGAATATATGTCAAAGATTTTATTTAACTCACTAAATTAGGGAACTGGAAAAGTTATTAGAACCTGTTCATAGGTGTCTTAGTCCATTTTGTGCTGCTATAATAGAATACCTGAGACTGAGTAATTTATAATGAACAAAAATGTTTTGGCTTATACTTCTGAAGGCTACGAAGTCCAGTATCAAGGTGCTGGCATCTGGTGAGAGAGAACAGATGTTGCGGTGCTATGGGTGGGCACCAATCCCACCCATGAAGGTGGAGCCCTCTAACCCAATCACCTCGTAAAGGTCCCACTTCTTAATATTGTTATAATGGCAATTAACTTTCAACATGAGTTTTGGTGGAGATGTTCAAAGCAAACAGGAGAAGTCAACCATAAGCTCATATGTAGTAAAAAAAAAATCTTAAAATGAGTTTAAGATCTGTTAATAATTGTATCTCATAGAACACTATTAATTTGCTTTTCTATGAACAAAAATTACTTGCTTTAACAGTTTTCTGCAAGTTAAAGTGTATCTATAGAGTCGTCATATATCTTAAAGACAAAGGCACATACCTTCTTCAAGTCAGACAATACAATCAGGTTCCAGCATCCCATTGGAAGGATATCCAGTAGTCTCTTTTGCTCATTTCAAAGTCTGAAGTTTTTCCTTACAATATTGAACTCATCTATAAAGTGTTAATAGTGGGTCTCTGGGTCATAAGTGATTGTTGTGAGATTTGACTTTATATTAACATTTATAAGCCTTCTTGGTAGGTGCTTAATAAATGGTAGCTGCCGCTTTGGTGTTCAGTTGACTTTGCCTTGCACCGGCAGGAGATAGATGTCAGGAAGTTGCTTAGGCACTGAACTCCATATTAGTTCCTGACTGTTAGTACCCTGGCCTCGTTTTGCTCTTTGTGGTCTAGTAGACTCAGCTGAGCTTTTACTCTGTCTTTGGTCTGTTTGTAGGTACCTTCTTTGTTTCTTAAGGTGGTAGGCTCGGTATTGTGATGTCTGCTTGTACTTTGTACTCAGGAAGTGCTCTGCTCTATTACGATCCTTCCTATTGCAGATGAAGACTATTTTTCATGTTCTTAACTGAGGCTTTGCCCTCTTCCCATTTTCTCTGAGGCAGGCTCATGCAAAATGAGCACCCCGTGGCGTCACCTAGGCAGATGCTGACATACTTTATTATTTTGAGGTTACTTCAGGCCCTCCCTTTGTCTGCTGACTTTGGGAGAGCTCTAGATGGTGGGCCTGATGTGTCTTGTGGTGCTACCAACTTGAAGGTGCCTGTGGAAGACACTGAAGCCAGAAGCCTTAGGTTTCCTCCTTTACCCAGGCTCCAGGCTCTATTTTTTTTTTTTTAAGTGTTTTTCTAATTACCTCCTTGGGGTTGGCCAGGAATCTTTTTCTCTCTTCTTCTTTCTTTCTTTCTTTTTTTTTTTAAACACACTGTTGCTGGCTTGAAATGTTGGGAATCTTTAAGTGTTTATACGCAGGCCATTTCTGTGAGGGTGACGCAAGTTGCTATTCAGTTGCAAGTAATTGCACCAATTATTTGGTAGAATGGAGGGAGGAAGTGGTGGTGTTGACAGTGTCAGAAACGAAGGGAGGAGAGCCTTGTTGAACATTTGTCCACCATGCGTTGGTTAAAGTACAGCATTGAGGTTCAGTGTTTATGTTCCTATAAAATAGGCACGGTACCTGTCTTGCACCTGTGTTGGTGAATTGTTGTTCATAATAATTTTATAGCTTTAGGAAGTGGGCTGACAAAGGAGTAAATTATGGTATTAATAAGTTTTGTTTTTTCTTCCCCCTTTTTTGGCAGAATAACCAAGTGCTGGGAATTGGAAGCGGTTCGACGATTGTCCACGCTGTGCAGCGAATAGGTATGCTCTCTCATTGTCTACTGGATGCTTTGTGGGTGATGATGGGGTAGGGAGGTAGAGAGGGAGGAAGTGGCGCACAGGTTTGGCATTACCCTTTTGGCTTCAGCAGTACAGAGCTGGAGAGAGGGACTACCTGAGGTCAGCTGTTTCTGCTCTTTTGTGGACAGAGGGAATCTTGGGCCTCTTCATCCAACTTTGAAGGGTGTCCTTGCCTTTGTTTACTCTACTCAGCTGGAGGGGAGGAGCTGACTTAGCTCGAGGTCCCAATATAATTTTAATCATGTCAGTGGCATTCTACCATTGAGTTCTTTACGTGATCTCAGACTTCCTCAGGCAGATAATTGAGGCCACAGTGGGTTTGCCCTGTCCATGCCCCTGGAGTGGATGTGGGGCTCCTGCCATTGATGGCTGGTTCCTGCAGGTGCTCATTTCACACTGATTAGGGTGTCTCTATGCTTAGGAAAGGCTCAGGAATTATCAGCCCCTGTGACTGCTCGACAGGTTTTACTGCCCTGCTCTTTGTTTGTAAGAACAAAGCCCAGAGGAGAGGCCTGCCTGAATGCCGAATTCTTCTAGGTGCCAAGGGGCAGAGCCCAGGAGGGAAAGTCCAGGAACACTTTGTTATGAGGGAGTGGTTGTAGTGCTGGTGTGATGGCTTCTGGAAGCCTTCTCATTGGCCAAATAGGAGCTTTTGTGTTATATACCTTTCAGTCTTAACCAAGTATCTGGAGAATACTTTCAGGGCACAGGGGTTACTATGGATTTTGTAATAGTGGCACCCAAACCTCCCAAGATGCACTCAGTGATTAAAAAGGCTTGAAATTTTAATAAGAGGTTTTTCCTGAAGTCTTTTTTTTTTTTTTTAATCAAACTTTCCTGAAAGGTACAAATCCAAATTGAAAAAATAAATCTCCTTTAGCCACTCTCTGGGGCCTACAAATAAGTATATTTTTTACTAAAATGCAAAAGTAAAGTTCTGGCTTTTTCCTAGAAGAGGCAATATAGGGGAGTTAAGACTGTGTGGCTAGACGGCCTGGGATCATGTCCCAGCTGTGCCCCTTATTAGCAGTATAATTACCAAATTACATTACCTCTCTGAACCTCAGTTGCCTTATCTGCAAAATGGGGAAAATAGTTTAACCTTTTGGGTTGTTAGGATTAAGAATTCATATATACAAAGTTCTTAAAATGTTGTCAGGCACGTAACAATAGCAAACACTGACACTGCTTTCTGTGGTCAGTGCTTACCTCTCCAGGCTTTCTTGTGTCGCTATCTTCTGGTGTGTGAAGTACAGTCACTAGCTTTCCCACCAAGGAGGGGACACAGGGTGAAAGGCAGCTGTCCTTGGGAAATAGATCTTCCCTTGTCTGTTGGATTTGAGCAAACACATATGACAAGGAAAATAAAGTGAGGAGAGTGAAAAACTGCCAATATGGCTTTTGTTTCCACAGCTGAAAGGGTGAAGCAAGAGAATCTGAACCTCGTCTGTATTCCCACCTCCTTCCAGGTATGTCCTGCTTTCCATCTGCATCGTGACAGCTTCTGCTGTATCTTCTGGTTCCCCGAGGTTGTGGACACATGACCTTGTCTTGTACCTCAAGGTTGTTCTAGGTCAGAGAGTCCAGGAATAGGAGAGTTTGTTGACCAAGTATTCCTTCTTGGAATTGTAGTTTTAGGTGCATTTGTTTATTTACTCGGAGAATGTTTCAGTGTGTGTTGAGTTTAGGCGCTACGGAGTATGCAGAGATGGCCAGGTAGTCTCTCCTCAAGGAATATTATTCCTGTTTATAGGTGAAAATCAGGCTAGGCCAGGTGTGGTGGCTCATGCCTGTAATCCCAAGTACTTTGGGAGGCCAAGGTAGGCAGATCCCTTGAGTTCAAGACCAGCCTGGGCAATATGGTGAAAGCCTGCCTCTACAAAAAATACAAAAATTATCTGGGTGTGGTGGCTTGTACCTGTAGTTCCAACTAGGTGGGAGGCTGAGGCGGGAGGATCTCCCTTGAGCCCAGGGAGGTCCAGGCTGCAGTGAGGTGTGATTGTGCCAGTGCACTCCAGCCTTGGCGACAGAGTTGAGACCCTGTCTCAAGAAGAAAAAAAAGAATCAGGCTAAAAGCAATTAAACAATGTGTTAGTAATGTAAGTACATCATAAATTAGTAGGAGCTGATGGAGGAAAGCAGTGCAGCCAGTTAAATATAGGGAGAGATAAGGAAAGAGCAGGCTTTGGGAAGTGGAAGGGAAGACAGTTGCTCAGATGGAGCCCACTCTTATCCCTCATCTGGCCATTGCAGGGAGGAGTATGTGTATAATCTCTCATTGGATTAGTCAAGGTGATACTATGCACTGGGGTAGGAGGTGAGATTTATGAGTGACTGATGCTTCTGGGACTTTATGGACTTAGGCTTGGACAGCTGGGTTTCTTAGGAAACCCACCCAATCCTGGAGGCACAGAATGCTGGCAGCCTGCAGCCAACTTTGGTGAAGGGAGAGAGGTTAAGGTTTCTTCTAAACCAGACTGGCCTCAGCTTAACAGTAGGGAGCAGGGCAGAGATTCCAGGTAGACAGGTTAGGGAGTTGGATAGTGCATACTGTTGGAGCTTCCTTGATGTGAAATCTCTCGGAGACCTTAAACAAGGTGAATGGCCACCCAGGGGACTGAAGGCAATACCTTAAGTGTTTTATATTGCTTTTTTTTTTTTTTAATTCTGCTGTCTTGAGGAGACACTTTTAAAGCCTCAGTGGCTTGTGGTGGATTTTTTTAGTCTTTTGGAAAGCTAATTATCTAATTTTTCCAACTGACTTGATCATCAAATACTTTTATTTCTTAGTTAATAAATTACATTGGTGTTTATTTTTAAAGTTATATATGCACGTGCATGGAAGAAACAAATAATTGAAGTCTTTTTATTTAAAAGAGATAAAAGCACACTCCCCTCACCTTCCCTGAGATGACCACTACCCAGAAAGCACACTCTTCTCACCTCCCCACCCCTCACCTCCACTATTTCTTGCTCTTTACGTGGACATACTTTTAGCTCTTTTAGGTGATTGGATATTTGCTCCAGTATTTTGAAACTACATGCTTTTCTTGATCTTTTTAAATTTTTCTCAACTAGGTTGACCCAAAAGGTTAAAATAACAGCCACTATGGATTTAAGTCCAAGTTAATTTTATTCTGAGCCAAGTTTGAGGACTATAGACCAGGGACACAGACTCAGAGCAAACTGGGAGCATGTCCCTTTCTGTTGTAATTCAGTAGGTCAGAATTAGAGGAAAGAGTATGTTGGATAAAACAGACAATAGAAGACCACCTTCCATACGTTCTGTGGCTGTAGTTCAAATTGATGAGCTAACATAATTTTGGCTGGAGTTTTATTCTTTTGGTAACATTTTTGCAGTATTTATAGTATTTGTAACATAGGAATATTAGAAAGACATTTTCCTGTCTTCTGAGCCCTCCAAACTGTTCCAACCTCTGCCTGTTACCCAGTTGCAAAGTCACTTCCATATTTTCAGGTATCTTCTCAGCAGCACCCCACTCTGCTGGTACCAATTATTAGTCCATTTTCACAATGCTGATAAATACCTACATGAGACTGGGCAATTTACGAAAGAAAGAAGTTTAATTGGACTTGCAGTTCCATGTGACTGGGGAAGCCTCACATCATGGTGGAAGGCAGGGAGGGGCAAGTCCCATTCTACATGGATGGCAGCAGGCAGAGAGAGAATGAGGAAGACCCAAGAGCAGAAACCCCTGATAAAACCATCAGATCTCATGAGACTTACTACCACGAGAGCAGTATGGAGGAAACAGCCCTCATGATTTAATTATCTCCCACCAGGTCCCTCCCACAACACATGGGAATTATGGGAATGCAATTTGAGATGAGATTTGGGTGGGGACACAGAGCCAAACCATGTCACCTGTATACCATATATTATTTTCAGCAGGGTATAGAAATTAAGGGTCATCTCTCTCACCACTCCTGTTCAACATAGTATTGGACGCTCTGGCCAGGGCCATCAGGCAAGAGAAAGAAAGGGTATTCACATAGGAAGAGAGGAAGTCAAACTGTCTCTGTTTGTAGGTGACATGATTCTGTATCTAGAAAACCCCATCCTCTCAGCCGAAAAGCTCCTTAAGCTGATGAGCAACTTTAGCAAAGTCTCAGAATACAAAATCAGTGTGCAAAAATCATAAGCATTCCTATACACCAACAATAGACAAACAGAGAGCCAAATCATGAATGAACTCTCATTCACAGTTGCTATGAAGATAATAAAATACCTAGGAATACAGCTAACAAGGGAAGTGAAGACCTCTTCAAGGAGGACTGCAAACCACTGCTCAAGGAAATGAGGGGACACAAATGGGAAAACGTTGCATACTCATGGATAGGAAGAATCAGTATCATGAAAATGGCCATACTGCCCAAAGTAATTTATAAATTCAATGCTATTTCCATTAAACTACCATTGACATTCTTCACATAATTAGAAAAAACTACTCTAAAATTCATATGGAACCAAAAAAGAACCTGTATAGCCAAGACAATTCTAACCAAAAAGAGCAAAGCTGGAGGCATCACGCTACTGGAGTTCAAACTATAGTAACAAAATCAATAATCAAAACAGCATGGTGCTGGTACAACAGACACATAGACCAATGGAACAGAATAGAGATCTCAGAAATAAGACTGCACATCTACAACCATCTGATCTTTGGCAAACCTGACAAAAGCAATGGGGAACAAATTCCTTATTTCATAAATGGTGCCAGGAGAGCTGGCTAACTATATGCAGAAATTGAAACTGTACCTTTTCCTTACACCTTATATGAAAATTAACTCAAGATGGATTAAAGACTTAAATGTAAAACCCTAGAAAATGAAAAACACTATAAAAACCCTAGAAGAAAATACCATTCAGGACATAGGCACTGGCAAACATTTCATGACAACAACATCAAAAGCAATTGCAACAAAAGCCAATATTGACAAATGGGATCTAATTAAAGAGCTTTTGCACAGCAAAAGAAACTATCATCAGAGTGAACAGACAGCCTACAGAATGGGAGAAGATTTTTGCAATCTATTCATCTGACAAAGTTCTAATATCTAGAATCTACAAGGAACTTAAACAAATTTATAAGAAAAAAACCGAACAATCCCATTAAAAAATGGGCAAAGGACATGAACAGACACTTCTCAAAAGAAGACATTTATGTGGCCAGCAAACATGAAAAAAAGCTCAACATCACTAATCATTAGAGACATGCAAATCAAAAGCACAATGAGATACCATCTCATGCTGGTCAGAATGGCAATTATTAATAAGTCAAGAAATGACAGATGCTGATGAGGCTGTAGAGGCAGGAATGCTTTTATGTTGTTGGTGGGAATGTAAATTAGTTCAACCATTGTGGAAGATGGTGTGGTGATTCCTCAGAGACCTAGAGCCAGAAATATCATTTGAATCAGCAATCCCATTACTGGGTATATGCCCAAAAGAATATAAATCATTCTGTTCTAAAGATACATGCACATGTATGTTCATTGCAGCAGTATTCATAATGTCAAAGACATAGAATCAACCCAAATGCCGCCAATGATAGACTGGATAAAGAAAATATGGTACATATACACCATAGAATACTGTGTAGCCATAAAAAGGAATGCGATCATGTCCTCTGCAGGGACATGGGTAGAGCTGGAAGCCAGTATCCTCAGCAAACTAACATAGGAACAGAAAACCAAACACCACATGTTCTCACTTATAAGTTGGAGCTGAACAGTGAGAACACATGGACGCAGGGAGGGGAGCAACACATACTGGGGCCTGTGTGGGGAGTGCAGGGGGAGGGAGAGCATCAGGATAAATAGCGAATGCGTGCAGGGCTTAATACCTAGGTTATGGATTGATAGATGCAGCAGACCACCGTGGCACACATTCACCTATGTAAAAAACCTGCACATCCTGCACATGTGTCCTGGAACTTTAAATTAAATTTAAAAATAAAGAAATTAAGGGTCATATTTATATGATTTCAGGATTCCAAACATTTTGGGGACAGCACAAACTTCCTGAATTTGTTTACAGTGTAGAACTGAAACTGGACTCTTAAGTACTATTATTTAATATGGCCTATCAGCTCCCCATTGGGAAAATATAAGTATTATTTTAAAAAAATCTCTATTCCTACTAACACTATGTTATATGTCTAGTTATTATCCATGCGGGGTGCTAATGCTGTAAGAATACAGTGAATTAAGCTACATATCCTTGGTAGTAATTTTCCAGGAGGAAGAGGGTTCATAATGTTTGTGCATAAATGTGTACCTTGTGTTTCTGCATCCAAAATGGTAGGGCACATTTTAGAGGCCACTTCAGTTTCCATTTGGATTAGTATGGTCAGTAAACCTTGTTGAGTTTGGACTCATGCTGTTTTCCATCGCTGGGTTTTGACATGGCTCCTTGTTAGTTGAGTAGTTGATTTACCTACCTAACAATAGTGTCATTATCTTTTTGTGTAGCTTCCCAACCCATACCTTCCTTCTGAAAGAGTATTTCTTTTAATCTATTTAGACTGGTAAGTATTGACTTTTCTTGTGACTTTTTTTTTTTTTTTGGTCATTGTTAAATACATTTTTAGCTTGTCCTAATAGCTCAAGTCCTGCCTTTGTTGCACCTAAGGTTCTTTTTGCCTTAGTTGGCTAGTGCTGTTTTATCCACTAAACATGTTGTTGCCATTGAGCATTTATAATGGAAATGCAACGTGAGTACCAGTTACAAACCCAATAATGTTGGGTGCTCCAAGTTAAAGTGAGAGGAGCGGTAGTTACCCCTAGATATAGTTTAGTTTGAGTATACTGTAAGGCTTCTTGTATACTTGTAACATTCCCAAGTATCCTCCGGTGGTACTCTTGTCCACCAAGTAACTCTCACTATTTGATTTCCAGCTTCATTAGAATGTTGTATAGACCAGTCACAAAAACAAGGTCCCTGACTCCTAGGACAGGAGATACTATGGCAAGGCACATAAACTGCAGCTAAATGTCTTCCGTCATATCCAGGAGTTTGTATAGTAAGTGATCATCTGTATTCACAGTAACATAGTGATCTATTTGTAAAGTGTTAAAAATTGCCAGACCAGGCATGGAATTGGGAAGAACTTCCTGGATCTCTTTCCCTAAGTGGGGGCCTCTTGATAGTTTATTACGCCTGAAAAACTGGTGCCATGGGCCGTGGGAACATTGGACTGATTCTAAGAAGTTGATGTCAGGGTTCCAGTATCTTCTTGATATTGAAAAAATGTTTGTCCTACTTTCATATCAGTTAAACAATTTCCCAGTAAGAGGAATGGGGATCAAACAAATGAGGGGGTGTTAGTAGAAATTCAGTCATCATGCAGGAAAATACAAAAACAAAAGGTATATGCAGAAGAAATTCATTGTGAGTTCAGGCCTGGCCTGGTAATTTGGGCAATGTTATCTAGTCAGGTCTTGTCTGCTTCCCATCCTCAGAGGTGTCAGGAATCTTAGAGATCTTTAATTGGAGGTCTCCAGTGGACTTATAAGTTCATTTAGTTGTTGGAGCTTTCTTTAAATGAGAAATGTGGATCCAGGTTCAGCCTTCAAGTTTTGCTGCACAGCGATTAGTTAACAATACCTGATAGAGCCCTTTCCAGTGAGGTTCAAGTGAGTCTTTTAGTTGATGTCGTTTCCAATAAAAAAAGGTCCTTTGGCTAGACGTTATGGTATTTAAGATCTTTGTCTCCCAGGAGTACACTGTAAAAAGAATCTTTTATTAATTTCTTTTGGAGAAGGAAGTTTAGTTAAGCCTTGACAATAACTGAGTATAGCACCTTTCAGTAAAGTTAGTTCATATAAATTGTTATCCTGTTTCATAGGTTGACTTGTAATTATCTCGTAATTGATGTTATCCAAGAGAAGTTACTCTTGGGTTAAGCAAAATCAGTGGAAGAGCCTTTGGCCCGGTATGAAAAGCTTTTGTTAATTTTGCGAGCTGGATCTTTATTATTCCATTTATTTGTTCCACCAATCTAGAAGACTAAGGATGGTATACACAATGAGAATGTTGGAAAATGGGCCAGATTTTACAAACTGAGTGGACTATCTTTCTAGTAAAATGAATTCTTCTATTGCTATATAATTTGGAAGGAATTCCCCAAGAGGGAATTATCTGCTTCAACGATATTTTCCTCCTGTGTGTGCCATGACTTCTGCAAGGAAATGTTTCAACTCAGTGAGAGAACATACAAATCATAACCAGGACCTATTTATAATCCTAGGCTGGAGATAGTTGGATAAAATCCACTTGCTAGATATCAAAAGGTCTGGTGGGCAAAGGAAAATGCCCTTGATATCCATGAAGAGGCTGTCCTGGATTATGTTTAGGACAAACTGCACATTTAACATAAGACTTATACGTGATTGTGGGTGACTGTTTCCAGTAATACTGTTTTTCCTTAGGCAGTCATTTTCTGAGGTCGCTAGTGAGTGAGCTGACAGAAATGTTGTAATACAGGAAATTGAAATAAATTCCAAAGACAAAACAAGTCTGTTGTTGAGTCCATACTATAATTTGCAAGTGGGGGAAAGGTGTATCTCCTTTGTTAGCCATATCTGCTTTTCCTTCTCTGAACCCTTTTCTTGAGCCACTTGGAGTTCCTTTTCAATGGAGCTCATTAAAAAAATAATATAGCCACCTGTGTAGTTTCATCTGATATTAGTGTTAGAGCAGCCTTTGGCTGCTGCATCAACAAAATACTTTTTCTCGGAAGGGCTGAATTTGGAGTGTCCAAGAATCTTAATAATCGCTTCTTTTTTTTTTTTTTCCCCTCGGAATTCCTTAGTAGGGGGCTCTAAGTTCTGCCTTGTCCTGGGGGTCTAAACTACTGAAGAGTCTCCCTTTGGGTCAGGATTTTCTCTAAAAGGTGCTATCAAAACTTCTGTGGGTGGAGGAGGGAATAAGGAACATCTGATCTGGGCAAAATATTTTTTTTTTTTTTTTTTTTTTTGAGACAGGGTCTTGCTCTGTCACCCAGGCTGGAGTATAGTGGCATGATCACAGCTCACTGCAGCCTCGGCCTCCTGAGGTCAAGCGATCCTCCTGCCCCAGCCTCCTGAGTAGCTGGGACTACAGGCACATGCCACCATGCCCAGCTTTTAAAAAATTTTTTGTAGAGATGATGTCTCACTATGTTGTGCAGGCTAGTCTCGAACTCCTGGGCTCAAGTGATCCACCCACCTCGGCCTCCCAAAGTGCTGAGATTACAGGTGTGAGCCACTGTGCCCGGCCAAGGCAGTTCTGAAAGCAAAGAATAAGAGGGCTGAAGGAGCAGTTGGAGGGGAGGAGGTGAGACAGTGGGAATGTGAGACAATTTTTTCAGTCAAGGAACAGTTTCCAGAATCTTGTGGTTCACCTCCTGTATGGAAGCAATTTTATCATTACTTCTTTTAGAAGCGTTTAAAAACCGTTGTAGTAACTATCCCATTCTTTGTGTTTAATTTTTAAGCCACTCCTTCCAGTTGTGCACATAAGTAATTCAATTTTGGGGTCTTGAATGAGCCCCATTTTGGCCAAGTTAAGCTAATTTAATTTTCAGTGATGTTGGTTCAAGGAGTCAAAAATTTATAAGATAAGGTGCCATAATTTTTAGTCACAAGCCTAGCTGGTATCTTGGAAGATGGTAACTCTCCTTCAGTAGCTTCAAGCTTCAGATGTCTTGTTTGAAATGTCTCTCCTCCCTTCTCTCTTGTCTGCACCAGATTAGGAATGTGTTCAGGGTCAAAAATGTGTTACTTATGAGCTTCACTCCTCAGGCTCTTACCGCTGTGTTGGTCTGCTCTCTTATGTGTTTCAGGAGAAACTCGCCTGCTATAGCAGCGAGGTGCCCTGAATGCTAGGTGACCAGCCTATTATGAGAGTTCCCTGGAGGAGCTATTACAACTTAAGTGTTTTTCTGTTGATTGTAAAGCCCTTTGGAACCACTGCATGTCATGAGGAATCTCCTCTGACCCTTCCACGGGATTGTCTGTCACCTAAAAATACCTGAGATTTGGGCTGGTGGGTGCAAGTATCCTTTATATTTGGAGCAATTTTATCTCTATTGCTCTTATATAGAATGTAAAGGATTGGTGCAGACAAAGGAGCTTTTGAAAAGAAAAACACTCAGCTAGTCAAAGCAACCACCACAAGGTGGTCAAGCAATAGCTTGGTTTGATAGGTTTTAGGGAAACATAAGACATCCATCAGTACGTGTAACATGTGCTTTGGTTCAGTCTGGAAAGCTGGGGCAACTTGAAGCTCGAGGGCAGAGTTGGGGCTTCCAGGACATAGCTGCATTCAAAGATTTTCTGACTGGCAATTGGTTGAAATAATTATTATCTAAAGACCTGGAATCAATAGAAGGGAATGTTTGGGTGAAGATAATGGGTTATGGAGACCAAGATTCTTACTTAAGCAGGTGAAGCTTTTAGGTAGCAGGTGTCAGAATAGATTGTAAATGTTTCGTATCAGACTTAAAAAGTGCCAGACTCTTAATTAATTCTCCCCTGCATCAAGGAAAAGACCTGGAAAGGGAAGGGGATTCTTTACAGAATGTAGAGTTTTTTCCCCCTACAGGAGACAGCTTTACTGGGCTATTTCAAAATATGTCAAAGAAATACATTTTAGGGTAAAATACAGTTTCTTTCAGGACCTGCTGTCATGTGATTCTATACTAGAATCAGATTGGAATTTGGTGTCTTATTGCTACAAATTGTTTTGTTCATCTTAAGATCTGTTTTAGCTGGGAGTGGTGAGGTGTGAGGATTGTTTGAGCTCAGTTTGAGGCCAGCCTGGGCAGCATAGTGAGACCCTATTTCTAAAAAAAGATTAAGAACAAAAATCTGTTTTAATGTTAATGGTTGTCAGTTGTGCCTGAATTCCAAAGGGAAGATGGTATAATGAGGCATATCTGACTCCCCTTTCCCATCATGACCTGAACTTGATTTTCAGGTTTTCTTTGGAACTCCCCTGACTGAGAGTAGGGGTCCATCAGTCAGTTGGGAGGCATAGAATTTTGTTTTTGGTTTACAATGTATATAGGGTAAAAAGTTACCCAGTATGCAGGTGTCTCAGGATCTGGAGAGAAATGATTGATTCTCTCCTGCGTTTATGCTTCATCTGATAGGCAAGAAGATTACAGTCAGCGAATGTTAGTGAAATGTTTGACAAATTCCAGCCTTGCAAGTGAGAGTTCATCTTTAATTTATAGGCCTGGTTTCTTTTACCTGTGTGTTCAACCTGCAGCCATCTTGAGCTGCTTTTAAAATTCTTTCAGATTTTCTTTTTCTGACAACTTTAGGTAATTGTAATTCTGAATGGATAAATGAAAGATGAACATTTGCTTATTCTTTACCTTGCTCTCACAGTTCATCCTCCCTCTCCTCTCCTAATTGTCCCAGTACAGTTACATTTTAGTTAGATTTTACTTGTTTTTTTACAGAATTGTAACTGCAAGAACCACACAGTGTTTTATGTATGATTACTTTTCCTTGCCTGCCCAATATTTTGTTTTCCCCAAAGTGGTGAAATCTGTTTTATCCAGCACAGTGGGCATCCCACTCCATCAATTTCATCTGCTTTGTGAAGGCTCTCTGTGTCGTCCAGGATGGTCAACTGCAAGCTGCTCTACTTGGCTGCACTCTTGGGGTCTCCCTTCACAGTCAGGAAATTTCCTTCTCTTTTGTCTTGTTTTGGGTTACCCTTGCTGCTGCTGCTGCTACTGCTGCTGCTTTTTTTTTTTTTTTTGAGACGGAGTCTCAGTCTGTCGTCAGGCTGGAGTGCTGTGGTGCAATTTCAGCTGACTGCAACCTCCACCTCCCGGGTTTCAAGTGATTCTCTGCCTCAGCCTCCCAAGTAGCTGGGGCTACAGGCGCCTGCCACCACGCTCAGCTAATATTTTATTTTTAGTAGAGACGGGGTTTCACCATGTTGGCCAGGATTGTCTCGATCTCCTGACCTCATGATCCACCTGCCTCGGCCTCCCAAAGTGCTGGGATTACAGGCGTGAGCCACCGTGCCCAGCCCTTCTTTCTTCTTCCTCCTTCTTCTTCCTTCTTCCTCCTTCTTCCTCCTTCTACCTCCTTCTCCCTTCTTCTCCCTTCTTCTTCTTTCTTCTCCTTTCTTGTTCTTTCTTCTTCTTTCTTCTATGTTCTTTTTTTTTTAAGATGGTGTCTTGCTTTTGTCACCCAGGCTGGAGTGCAATGGCGTGATCTCAGCTTACTGCAACCTCCGCCTCCCGGGTTCAAGCGATTCTCCTGCCTTAGCCTCCCGAGTAGCTGGGAGTACAGGTGCCCGCCACAATGACCAGCTGATTTTTTTGTATTTTTAGTAGAGATGAGGTTTCACTATGTTGGCCATGACATTTTGGATGTCTGAATATATATATATGTGTGTATATATATATATATATTTTTTTTTTTTTTTTCAAGCTACGAGTAGGACTTTTTTTTTTTTTTTCTCGAGACAGTGTCTTCTCACTGTCACCCATGCTGGAGTGCAGTGGTGCAATCTCGGTTCACTGCAGCCTTGACCCCTTGGCCTCTAGCCATCCTCCCACCTCAGCCTCCTGAGTAGCTGGAATACAAATGTGTGCCTCCACACCTGGCTAAGAAAATATCTTTATGCGACTTTTCCTCAGTCAATCGTTTGACTCTGTAGAACACTATGTTAAATACTTTCTTAGGAATTTTGTAGGCATTTCTCTGTTGTCTTCTGGTTTTTAATTTGCTGTTGAGGAAGTAGATACCCTTTTGATTTGTGATCCTTTGTGTGAGGTCTGTTTTTAATTCTCAAAGGACTCACATAACCTTTTGTTACCATGTTTTTCTCCAGCATTTTGAAAACACCATGATGTGTGTCTTGGTGTGGATCTATTTTCATCCAGTGTGCTGGGCACTTGCTGGGACAGCTTATTGTCTCTGCAGTTTTGGGAATATTTTCCCTATTATTTATTTCATTTTTCTTCCCGCTGTTTTTTTCTGGTTCATCTTTCTGGGACCTTCTTGTGACTTTGATGTTTGTGGACAGTCTTAATTTTGTCCCTTTGCTTCACTTTTAGCTTTGTCTTTTTCTGACCCTTTTACTGAGCTTTCTTTGTTCTCATGTCTTTAGTTTTTAACTGCTCTTTTTTGTTTTCTGAAAATTTTTCTTAGTAGGATCTTGTTTTTGTTTTATGGTTCATTTTTTTTTTCTTCAATTTCTTCTTTGAGGATGTTAATGATTTTTGTTTAAGGGACTTCTTCTTGTACAAGTTTCCTCAGTTGTTTTTTCCAGTTCATGGGAGGTACACTTCACAGTAAAATTCACTCCTTTTAAATATAATTTTTAGTTTTGACAAGCACAGTCATGTAACAACCAACACAATGAAAATATTGTTGGATTGTTTGCTCTTTTGTTCCCTATCTGCTCATTTCTTGTTTTTGTTTTTTTTTTTTGTTTGTTTTTTGTTTTTTTTTGTTTTTTTTAGACGGAGTCTCATTCTGACGTCCAGGATGGAATGCAGTGGTATGATCTGGGCTCACTGCAACCTCCACCTCCTGGATTCAAGTGATTCTCTTGTCTCAGCCTCCAAGTAGATGGGAATACAGGCGCCTGCCTCCATACCTGGCTAATTTTTTTGTGTTTTTAGTAGAGACAGGGTTTCACTATGTTGGCCAGGCTGGTCCCAAACTCCTGGCCTCAACTGATCTGCCCGCCTTTGCCTCCCAGAGTGCTGGGATTACAGGTGTGAGCCACTGTACCTGGCCCCTGTCTGCTCCTTTGAAGAGTGCTGGGCTACCTGATTGTCAGCCAGCTCTCAGGATGAGGATTGTCTGTCAGGTCATTACGTTGGGGAACTCTTGATGTCAGATCATTTGTCTTTCCTCTGGCTGGTCAGATGTCCTAGAGAAGGCTGCCCCATTTCTTTTTGGGAGGGGTATGCATGGCTACCCATGGCCTGGGAGTCAAGTAGGTAAAGAGGACTAGAAGATGTCTGTCAGTATTCTGGATGTAAACTTGCTTTTAATTCTCTTGTTTTCAATACAATACCTGTGGTAGATGAGAGAAAGTGCCTACAACATTTTGCAGCATCTCCTGAACCTGGGCATGAACGTGTGACTTGTTTGTCAGCCACCAAGTTCTGGGATAGCTGCTGTGCAGCAGTAGCTCACCGATAGGGTACCCTTGTCCTCAAATGTGCTTGGCCACCCAGTCCTAAGAGCAACATTTGACCTTCTCTAGAGAATCAGCATGCTGTTTTGGGAGTACAGAGGGAGGGTTAGAGGTATGACAAGTTTTAGATTAGCCTTTCAACCAATCTTCTCTTTTTTTTACTCCTACTGTAACCACAATAGGTTCGTCACTTAATGCACACAGCAAATCAATACACAGAGACACTGGGTTGTAGCAGAGAAAGATTTAACCCTAGGGCCACCAATCAAGGAGACAAGAGGAATCCTCAAATCCATCTCCCTGAGTAGTTGGGGGCTGAGGATTTTAAGGGTTTTGGAATGGGTTGAAGTGTGGAGATGATTGGAAAGAGTGCAGGTTGAAGTCAAGGGACAGGAGATGAAGAAACAGTATTCTCATGCTGATTTTGTTCCTCTTAGGGGGGAAGAGG
>NW_012106498.1:370247-377176 GCF_000951045.1 Mandrillus leucophaeus | reverse complement strand
ATTGTCTCTGCAGTTTTGGGAATATTTTCCCTATTATTTATTTCATTTTTCTTCCCGCTGTTTTTTTCTGGTTCATCTTTCTGGGACCTTCTTGTGACTTTGGTGTTTGTGGACAGTCTTAATTTTGTCCCTTTGCTTCACTTTTAGCTTTGTCTTTTTCTGACCCTTTTACTGAGCTTTCTTTGTTCGCATGTGTTTAGTTTTTAACTGCTCTTTTTTGTTTTCTGAAAATTTTTCTTAGTAGGATCTTGTTTTTGTTTTATGGTTCATTTTTTTTTTCTTCAATTTCTTCTTTGAGGATGTTAATGATTTTTGTTTAAGGGACTTCTTCTTGTACAAGTTTCCTCAGTTGTTTTTTCCAGTTCATGGGAGGTACACTTCACAGTAAAATTCACTCCTTTTAAATATAATTTTTAGTTTTGACAAGCACAGTCATGTAACAACCAACACAATGAAAATATTGTTGGATTGTTTGCTCTTTTGTTCCCTATCTGCTCATTTCTTGTTTTTGTTTTTTTTTTTTGTTTGTTTTTTGTTTTTTTTTGTTTTTTTTAGACGGAGTCTCATTCTGACGTCCAGGATGGAATGCAGTGGTATGATCTGGGCTCACTGCAACCTCCACCTCCTGGATTCAAGTGATTCTCTTGTCTCAGCCTCCAAGTAGATGGGAATACAGGCGCCTGCCTCCATACCTGGCTAATTTTTTTGTGTTTTTAGTAGAGACAGGGTTTCACTATGTTGGCCAGGCTGGTCCCAAACTCCTGGCCTCAACTGATCTGCCCGCCTTTGCCTCCCAGAGTGCTGGGATTACAGGTGTGAGCCACTGTACCTGGCCCCTGTCTGCTCCTTTGAAGAGTGCTGGGCTACCTGATTGTCAGCCAGCTCTCAGGATGAGGATTGTCTGTCAGGTCATTACGTTGGGGAACTCTTGATGTCAGATCATTTGTCTTTCCTCTGGCTGGTCAGATGTCCTAGAGAAGGCTGCCCCATTTCTTTTTGGGAGGGGTATGCATGGCTACCCATGGCCTGGGAGTCAAGTAGGTAAAGAGGACTAGAAGATGTCTGTCAGTATTCTGGATGTAAACTTGCTTTTAATTCTCTTGTTTTCAATACAATACCTGTGGTAGATGAGAGAAAGTGCCTACAACATTTTGCAGCATCTCCTGAACCTGGGCATGAACGTGTGACTTGTTTGTCAGCCACCAAGTTCTGGGATAGCTGCTGTGCAGCAGTAGCTCACCGATAGGGTACCCTTGTCCTCAAATGTGCTTGGCCACCCAGTCCTAAGAGCAACATTTGACCTTCTCTAGAGAATCAGCATGCTGTTTTGGGAGTACAGAGGGAGGGTTAGAGGTATGACAAGTTTTAGATTAGCCTTTCAACCAATCTTCTCTTTTTTTTACTCCTACTGTAACCACAATAGGTTCGTCACTTAATGCACACAGCAAATCAATACACAGAGACACTGGGTTGTAGCAGAGAAAGATTTAACCCTAGGGCCACCAATCAAGGAGACAAGAGGAATCCTCAAATCCATCTCCCTGAGTAGTTGGGGGCTGAGGATTTTAAGGGTTTTGGAATGGGTTGAAGTGTGGAGATGATTGGAAAGAGTGCAGGTTGAAGTCAAGGGACAGGAGATGAAGAAACAGTATTCTCATGCTGATTTTGTTCCTCTTAGGGGGGAAGAGGTGCTTCAAACTAGTTGATGTCAACTATTCAGCTGGAATTCAGGATCTGAAAAAATCATAAGCAATTCTTAAAAGTCTTATGATTCTAATTAATGTCAGAGATCCCATCTATAAGAACACTGGGGAATGCAATTAATTCTTAAAAGCCCATGACTCTAATGTCAGAAATTCTATCTATAGGAACAGTGAAGATACAAGTGATCAGTATCTAGAGCTACATGACTTTTGGTTACAAGGAAGTGGGCCAAAGTGCAGCCTGTTTAATGCTTAATTATAACTATATTTTTGTTCAGAATTCATGTTAACCCTGTGAGGTTGGCTTCACATCCTGAAGTTGAAAATATCACTGCTTCCTGAAACTTTTGGGAGGTTCTATGGTATTTTAGTTACTTCTTAGCTTTCTTTAGTACTGGCCTCGGTTTTTTGTTTCTTATTCCTGCATTTACCGTTGTCCATGAGTATTCCAGCTTTTAAAATTTGTTGCTATTTTCTCCTCTTTGGTCAGGTTTATGCCTTTAAGAAAAAATCCTTTATTGTAGTTTCAGAGAGGTTTTGAGAAGGAGCTGTGAAAGAAAAATAAATCTCAGGCCCTCACATCACTAAGCCAAGGGAAAAGTCAAGCTGGGAACTATGTCAGGCAAACCTGCCTTCTGTTTTCTTTCTAAATAAGATAGCTACAAAATTAAAAAGGTACATACCTCCCTCAAAATTTGCCTGCAAGGAGATTCCTTGTGGACAAAAGACAGAACTCGAAGTCATCCCTCTGAGACTCACCTGAGACAAATCCGTATCTGATTGCTTCCTCTACCCTATTGTTTATGTAAAAATGCAGATATTGAGCTAGACTAAATTGTGTATTCAGTGGACAGCGGCTGGAGAACTCAAAAGAATGCAGTCTTTTGTCTGTTATCTACTTGTGACCCGGAAGACCCCCTCACCACCTCAAGTTGTCCTGCCTTATCAGACTGAACCTAGGTATATCTGATACATATTGATCGATGTCTCTTGTCTCCCTAAAATGTATAAAAGCAAGCTGTACCCTGACCACCTTGAGGCACATGTCAGGACCTCCTGAGTTTCTGTCATAGGCACATCCTTAACCTTGGCAAAATAAATTGATTCTAAATTGATTGCGACCTGTCTTAGATACCTTTTGGTTTACAGAGCTGAGCTAAATGCAGGTGTTCAAACTGCCATCTTTACCTGGAAGTTTGACCCTGTGTTTTTAAGACAGCACTCTTCACCTAACTGTGTTTTATGGTGACAATTGATAACAGTGTATACAGACTGGAAAATGCTGGCCCATTCCAGTTAATTGGGTGGAGGAGTCATTGAGAATTCACAGGGCCTTTTAAAATTCACTTGTTCAGGTTACTTTTTGTCCCACTCAAACATAAACTTATTTTTGTGTTAAGTTTAGCCAAATACAGTCTCCGGAAATGGTTGAAAGGAAGTCAGAATATTTTGTGGGGGCCAAGAGAAAACTTCCCCTTTGCCCTCTGAAGATTCACTGAAAATTACTGACAAAAGGCATACAAATGTGTTTGATCGTTGTTTTAATGTGGCACAAGTGCCTTCAGCATGAAGATCCAAAGATCAGAGGAAACTCTTCATTTTTATGCTTAGGTTCATCAAAGTATGGACAGCCATGTAGAGATACAGTTGGACAAAAAGGATATGATTTAATGCTAGTAGATACCAGCTAAGTTGAGAAACCCAGCAAGACCCTCGGTTTAGATCCTTCCCGATCTCTGCAGCACTCCTTCCTTCTTGGTATGGGGCAGGACCGTCTTTGGAATGGGGGTCTTATGACCTACAGTCATACAAAGATAGGTGAGATAATTTCTTTATGTCCAGTTTTGGCATAGAAAGATGAGGGAGGGAGGAGGTTAGAGTAATGTTGTTAAATTTTGTGAACCCCCAAAATGTGAGATAAGTCTCAGATAATTTAGAAAGTTTATATTGCCAAAGTTTAGGACACATGCCTGTGATACACTTCCGGAGGTCTTGATGACATGTGCCCAAGGTGGTCAGAGCACAGTTTGGTTTTATACATTTTAGGGAGACATGAGCCATCAGTCAACATATGCAAGATGAACATTGGTTTGGTCTGGAAAGGCGGGACAACTCGAAGCAAAGGCGGGAAGACTTGAAGCAGGGAGGGAGCTTCCAGGTCATAGGTAGGTAAGAGACAAATGGTTGCATTCTTTTGAGTTTCTGATTAGCCTTTCCAAAAGAGGCAATCACATATGCATTTATCTCAGTGAGCAGAGGGGTGACTCAATCGAATGAGAGGCAGGTTTGCCCTAAGCAATTCCCAGCTTGAGTGACTTTGGGGCCCCAGATTTATTTTCCTTTCACATTTCCCCACTTTCTTTTAAAAAATCTTTTGGAGAAAGCATTTTAGAAGAAAATGAGTCTCTGGTTTCAGGTTTCTTCTGATCTCTCTTGGCTGGGATTGTTTATTCCTAGGCAGGTAGGTCCTGAGTTTTTAGGAAAGTTCATTTTTAGCAGGTCGTGAAGTCTCATGTCCTATGAAGAGTAAATAGGGGGAGGAAGGGAGAAAAGCAACAACAAACAAAAGAACAATCCTGGAAAACTGATGTAGGCCACATTGCTCTAAAGTCCATACATTAGTAGACAGGTATGAAAGTGGCTTATGTATGTAAATAGGTTGCTGTTGTTTTCTAAAGTTTAAGTTGTCTAGCTTCAGTTTGCAAGGCTTTATGAAAGCACAGTTCAGTTTTCAGTGACTCCAAATTTGGAACAGTGGGGAAAAAAGAAGGGGGAAAAAAAAAGCCTGAAGACATTATTTTGTAGGGTTGTAGCCAAGAAAAATTAGAATTTGGTTCAAGTTGTAGAAAATAGTAAAATTGAAAAAATGTAGGCAAGACTGGAATGTAACAACAGGTGTGCTATAGTTTTTGAAACAATTTTTATCTAGTTTCCCATTTTTACTAAAGACAAATCATGGTAGGACTGATTTGCATTATTTTACTTGGCCTTATTATTTGTATACAGTGCAGCAAGAATGATAATTACTTTTTTTACATAGGCTTTTAAATTGGCTTTAATGGAACTTTGTTCCATAGACGGAATCTCAGATAAGACTCCTTTTTTTGAGCCGAGCCCATCCATTGTGGATTTGTACCATCAAATACCTATGAGCTGGGTGAATTCCTTTCCTCTTGAGGTTCCAAGATAAACTTGGGCCTCCTGGGCCTGTCAGAAAGTGACATTCTTTACTTACCACAGGTCAGGAACCCTATACTGGGACTGTGTAGACAAAGGTATAAGGTCAGTTTTTCCAACGGCCTTTTATTGACTCCATAAGTCAGTTTGATTTCTTTATGGAAGACACACCATTCAGGTTAAAGTGTTGGTAAAATAACTAGTTTATTTAATTGTGCCCCATTACAAATACAGATTCTTATTGCACTTATGCAAATAACTGTATTGTCATAAGGTAAGAGGAGTCACCAATACTCCCCAAATTTTGTAGAAATCAGGTAGAGAAAAACAGGTATGCCCCAAATTTGGTTCATAACAGTATACTTTACTAAATTGTTAAAAGCTATAAATAGCTTGAAAGAAGTTTTTGACTCTGAAAAATAAAAGAAAGGATCAGCAACGTCTTAAGCAAAACGTTAAAAAGATTACTTCAGACTTCTATTAGTTTAGTCCATGCAGTTAATTCCTGTTCTGCTTGATATTCATGAATATTTCAGCTCTCTGAGTCCTGAAAGTTTTTTCTTTATTCTGATGTTACAGTCTCCAAAGTTATGAGAAACTTGTATTCAAGAGCACCTGTTAAGAGTTTTATAGCTCATTATAAAGCCACCTTCTAAAGAGGACTAAACAAGACAACAGTTGTCATAGATGACAAAAAGTTTTAGGGCAGCCATAGTCAAAGACACAATTGAGAAGGAAATTTGTTACCTCTGTGGCACATAGTAATTTAACATAACAATTATAATTATTACTGATAACATATATTAAGTCGTATCAGAATTATAGGAGTTTCCCATAATTTTGGAACACATACTAATAACATTTATACAAATACAGCCCAGAGAAAAGCAAACACTATTTCATAAATGACAATGCTTCCTGTATAATTTTTATACCAAATAAGCCAAATTATGTCATTGGATTTTAGGGAACCTGGTATCTTAAAGATTTAATTAGGTCAGAAAAAGACATAATTTATAATTTGATTTTGGAAATATTGTCAAATATCAAAGGTTTAAAACACTTGATATCACAAAAGAGGATCACAGGTCATTGTAAAATAAGTCATTCATTTAACCAAAGTGATAACCTAAGGATTTAAAAAAAAAAAAAAGTCAAAAACCTTTATTTTTTAAAAGAAGAAACTTAATTTTCCAAACATGAAGCTAATTAAATTTGTTTTCCAAAATTTATAAACAATTTATAACATTTTAATCTTGAACATAAGATATAACTTCCATAAGCCTTTTATAAACTTTATAACCTTTATTAAGGAGTCGGTTAATGCCTCAAGATAACCTTGCTCATCTGACACAGGTGCCCATATGCTGGTCTTGCATCAGTGTGCTTTTGACATTAATGATTTATTTATAGTGAAACTGAACTTATTTTATCTCTCAAAATTGGCTCTGACAATCTCACACACCCACCTCTTCCATGATAGTCCCTTGGCCTTGAGGAGTTGAATAGCTTTAATTTCTGGCCTGTGTCTCAGTAATGCAGTTTATTTTGATTGACATCTTATATGGGATCTGATGATGAGGCTTTAATTGCTGTCAGTATTTAAGATTTCACAAGACTTGGTATCCTTTTCAGACTCAGGAGTCAAAGCCCTGTAACTTAATATTACAAGAACTTTAAAAGCACATACAAAAAGATACATGGATGTAATAACCTTAATTTAAAAAAAAAATTAGTCTCAGTTTTTTTCCTAAGCAAACCAAAACTTAATGCCATAGGAATTATTTCCATAAAACGTAAAATCTTTTAGGCCAGTTACAGAATATTATGTTGGAAGAAAACATTTCCTTTAGACCTTTAAGAAATTATTGTTAGCATCAGGCCACAACAAATAGAACTTGAGGGGAAAAAAACTTATATGAGCTGAAAATGAGTTGGAGAGCATTACTTTGCTCCTTTTAAAAGGGGAGAGAAAACTGAAAATGGTGAGATGCAATAAATGTCAAACTTCTAAAACAAAATTTAAAAAATTTAAATTATTTTAAAATA
>NW_012106498.1:350668-365212 GCF_000951045.1 Mandrillus leucophaeus | reverse complement strand
TTTTTTTTTTAATCCTTTTATTGTGCCTTAGACTCCTCATGACATGCTTGGACTTTCTGGTTTGTCCTGAACATACCTCTTTCTTAAACAACCAGTCATATTATTCTAGGTCCAAATTAATCATACAAGATTTTTTCTCATATAAAATTATTTCTCTTTAAGCTTTTTCACCAAAAAAACTGCTTTATTTCTATAACTTTCTTTACATCTCTCTTATTTTGTGGTTTCTTTTACCTTGTTTTATACTTAACCTTTAAAAAAGCTTTGAATCAGACAAAAAGTGTTCACCTTTTTAAGGGCACTTTTTTTAGAAAGAATGTTTTCCTACAATATATTTTTATTGGAAAATATCCAAATAATGAAATATCTATAATTTAATATAACTTTTGATTCTAAATTATGACAAGTTTGTATACAAGTATTTGTCGCATTACATTGACTTAATTGTTTATCTAGATTATGAAAAGTTTGGTAGTCATTATTTAAAGTTATGAAACTCTCCATTGCAAAATTCTGAGACAGTGAAGAAGATAGGACCTAACTGACCCTATCTTGCTTCTACCTTTATGCTGTCCTTGTTCATTACTGGTCTTTGGGAGGAATTTAGTTTGTAATTTAGCTTTGAAACAAAGACAATAACAGTCCTTTGTCTCGTCTGCCATTATACAAGCCATGGTCAAATCCTTTCTGTACTGTACAAGGTAATCTCTGGTACCCCACAGCCAGAGTTCAGGTCACGCAATACAGGAAAACAGAGCTTTAGACCTAAGAAGAATCTGCACATGACTCTTGAAACTCACAGAGAAAACAGAACACCCCAACTGTGGTGAGTGGCACCTTTGTTCTGAATTCTTTAAAGGAGTTCAAGTCATTATAAACATCTAGACTTTTTTTGGTACTGCAGATGGCAAAGGGGGAAGGAGAAGTATAGGGTGGAAGAAAAGTAAACGAAAGAACTTTTTTTTTTTTTTAAAAGACAGGAAGCAAACACAGAAACCAAGTGCATAGTTTTTTTGTTTGTTTGTTTTTCCCTCTTTTGCAGCTGCGAGGAACTTTAGCCAAAGTAGGAAGGGTTTGTTACTCATAATTTGGAATTCTTACTTGGATTTGATCAAGTCAGGTAGAGTTGGTCAAATCTGTTGGGAGAAGACTGCAACAAACAACAACAAAAACGCTGGCAGTATGAACACTGAGTGCTCTAATGGTAAGGAGAAATTAAAACCAACTGGTTGTTAAACTTTAGACAAGATAAAACTTCAATTCAACTACTTACCTAGGGATGGGTTTCAGGCTAAAGACTGCTTTCTACCGCCCTAGAAGCAGGAGGAAAAAAACAAAAAAACTTGAACTCATATTCCCTGCTGGGAGCGAGGTCAAACTCCATAAAGGAGTTACTTGCCTTCCATCGTCGTGGAAACAGGAAATCTTGCCTGCCTTGCCTTCCTTTCTGGAAGCAAGTAAAACTCCAAAAAAAAAAAAAAAAAAAAAAGAGGGATGAGTTGTACAGCAAAACAAACTTTAGATTTTTGACCAGATTTGGGGAGATCAGGGATTCTCGGGAGGGTGTACTCCCAGACCTCAGCAAATTGTCCTGTTGGTTTGAGCCATAAAATTAGCTCATGCTGGTCCCCGGCACAGATAGGAGATTTGTCAAAGGTCAGGGGCACCTCTACTCAGAATTCTCTGTGATTACCAAAATGTCAGCCCTGAAAATCTGAGACAGGTTTCAGTTAATTTAGAAAGTTTATATTGCCAAAGTTGAGGGCACGTGGTTGTGACACGCCTCAGAAGGTCCTGATGACATGTGCCCAAGGTGGTCAGAGCACAGTTTGGTTTTGTATATTTTAGGGAGACATGAGGTGTTAATCAGTATATGCAAGATGAACATTGGTTTGGTCTGGAAAGGTGGGACAACTCAAGCAAAGGCGGGAAGACTTGAAGCTGGAAGGGGGCTTCCAGGTCATAAGTATATAAGAGACACATGGTTGCATTCTTTTGAGCATCTAATTAGCCTTTCCAAAGGAGGCAATCAGATATGCATTTATCAGAGTGAGCAGAGGGTTGACTTTGAATAGAATGGGAGGCAGGTTTGCCCTAAGCAGTTCCCAGCTGGAGTGGTTATGGGGCCTCAAGATTTATTTTCCTTTCACGGTTTTATGTGTGGCTTTGGGGAAAGGGAAAAGGAAAGTGGTTGTGGTTTCTGTGACCTGCCTTGGGGAGGAGGGATTCTAGTTTCTATGGCTATCCTCAGGGGAGCATGAGGGGCCAGAGTCAGGAGGGCAGAATAAATTGAAAGGAACTTTTGCTTCTGAAGATATTTCTTTCTTTTTTCTTTCTTTTCTTTCTTTCTTTTTTTGTTTTGTTTTGTTTTGTTTTTTTGAGACAGAGTCTCACTCTGTCACCCAGGCTGGAGTGCAGTGGTGTGATCTTGGCTCACTTCAACCTCCACCTCCCAGGTTCAAGTGATTCTTACGCTTCAGCCTCCCTAGTAGAAGAGATTACAAACATACGGCACCACACCCAGCTAATTTTTTTGTATTTTTAGTAGAGATGGGGTTTCACCATATTGGCCAGGCTGATCTCGAACTCCCAACCTCAGGTGATCCACCCACCTGGGCCTCCCAAAGTGCTGGGATTATAGGAGTGAACCACCATGCCCGGCATCTCCTGAGGATGTTTCTGAGGCTTTTATTTTGGGGTATCCTGAGCCCCAACAGTTTCATGCCCTACTTTTTATATAAGTAAACCTGTAGGGATTTAAATGATTTTGGTGGATTTGGTGGATTAAAATTAAAGGCCTTTAATTTTAAAGATAGAAGGTAAAGAAGAAGGTAAAGCACTTGAAAGCCAGAACTGGTTTAAACCAAAAACAGCATTTATTGCTCACTCTGCCCTCGGTTCTACCTTGATTAGGTAGTAGAAGGGAAAATGTTTACACTTCTACTATGTAAGCACCACAAAACCTGAAAACCATATTTTGTGAAATAATAGAACACATTTTCAGGTTTTATTGTCAAACTAAGGGAAAACAGAAGTACCGTTAGCCTGCCAAGTGCCACTGTCCCTAATCACAAGAGACATTTAGAGGTACCAGCTGTGGGATTTGCTTCTTGCCTTTCTTCAGAATCACAAGCTAATCATTAGCTTTCCTGCTCCTTGCACTTTCCCGAGCTCTGGCCAGAAGATGCAGGCAGAGGTGTTTACATGCTCCGGAAACCTTTTTCCTTGCCTGTTAGAAGCTTCTGGTGTCTAGCAGTTGCAGATCTCAGTGGAGCACTAGAGGCTGCATATGGTCACTGAGCCAGTGGTGGGTCAAAACCCTCATGCTGTTTGTTAAACTCCATGCATCAGTTTGCCAAGGCTTCCATAACAGGGTTCCACAGACTGAGTAGCTTAAAAAAACCCAGAAATGTATTGTCTGAGAGTTCTGGAAGCTAGAACTCCGAGATAAAGGTGTTGGCAGAATTGGTTCTCTGAGACTGTGAAGGAGAATCTGTTCTGTGCCTTCCTCCTAACTCTCTCAGTGGGTTGCTGATATCCTTTGGTGTTCCTTAGCTTGTAGGTCCATCCCCCTGATCTCTGCCTGCATGTTCACATGTTGTTCTCCCTGTGGGCCTATTTGTTTCTGTGTCAAAATTTCCGCTTTTAATAAGGACACCGGTTACATTGATTTAGAGCTTACTCTAATGGCCTCATTTGAATTTGATTACCTCTCTAAAGACCCTGTCTCCATAAAACATCCCATTCTGAAGTACTGAGGCTTAGAACTCCAATAGATCTTTTTTGGGGGGAACACAATTCAGCCTAACATTCAGGAAGGATGAGGCCCACACTGTTTGTAATCAACTTCTCTGTAGAGCTGCTGGACTACTCCTGCAGGGAGGCAAGTCACAGATGGGGAGAAGGAAGAGTTGGAGAGCTTGCTGATGGGAACAGGCTTAAAGTGTTCTGTCCTAGTGCGATCTTGAAGTCACTGCACAGGGGCCCAGACTTCAGCTGTCCGTTTTAACAAACTGGCAGAATTTCTGAGACCCGTGTTGTGAATTGGGGCACAGAACTGTTTTAAGGGAGTACAGATGTTCCTCTTGTGTTGTTGCTTATTGTCTGTTGGGGAAGATGGGAGAGTCTCAGGGCTTGCAGAGGTTGAGGGTGGAGTATGGGGGTATGCAGGGGAATCACAGAGGGCCTCCCAGCTGCAGAAATAGACAGTGCTTACCGACCAGGCCGTTTTCATGTGCCAGGCTTTGGTCAGGTACTAGGCTGGGTGGCTGGTGGTTGTGGTAAGGAGGCGTAACTCAGTTGGTTGTGGTGATCATTTAAGGCAAGCTTGTCCAACCTGTGGCCCAAGATGGCTTTGAATGTGGTCCAACACAAGTTCATAAACTTTCTTAAAACATTGAGTTTTTTTGTGATTTTTTCTTTTTTTTAAGCTCACCAGCTATTGGTAGTGTTAGTGTATTTTATGTGTGGCCCAAGACAATTCTTCCAATGTGATCCAGGGAAACCAAAAGGCTGGACACCCCTGATTTAAGGTATCTACATTTATATAAGAATATAGAGGCCCTTGTGCATGGAGAGTGTGTGTTACTATCTTCGGTGTCTGGTGTGGTGCCTGGCACTCCACAAATGTTCAAAGAATTAATTCTACATTCACGTATGCAATATTTTATAAGTATATGGTAGAGAAGAAGTGGAGATAATGTGCCTTTTAGGGGAAGGAGAGCCAACTCCTTGTCTAGGACACAACACCTATTTTTAAAATGTCCGTATCAGTTAGCAGTGTGGTTTTTGTTTGTTTGTTTTGTTTTTGAGACAGAGTATTGCTCTGTCGCCCAGGCTGGAGTACAGTGGCACTATCTTGGCTCACTGCCACCCTCCACCTCCTGGTCTCAGGTGATCCTCCTGCCTCAGCCTCCTGAGTAGCTGGGATTACAGGTACACACCATGATGCCCAGCTAATTTTGTATTTTTAGTAGAGACGGGGTTTCACCATGTTGGTCAGGCTGGTCTTGAACTCCTGGCCTCAACTGATCCACCTACCTTGGCCTCCGAAGGTGCTGGGATTACGGGCATGAGCCACCGTGCATGGCTGTTAGCAAAGCGATGTGTTAATGATTGGTTTAATACCCTGTGTGTGTGTGTGCGTGCACGCACGTGTGCATGCGTGTGTGTGTGTGTATGTATGCGTGCTTGTGTGCATGTGTGTGTTTGTGTATGTGAGAGAGAGAAGAGCATGCCACTCTGCAGCCTTACCCCTGCCCTCCTTCTGCAACATTCTTTATAAACTAATTTCAGAGGTGTCATGTCATCACCTCCGCTTTGTGCCATTGGTCACTCACACAGACCAATTCTGGGACAGTGGGAAGTGATGACCCAAAGGGATGAATGTCAGGAGGTTAGGATTATTGGGGCCATCTAAGAGGTCATTTTCCAATGTTTTTATAGTCTCAGATCTGAAGTTAGGATGGTTTCTCTAATACTACTTTTACTTTTTTAAACTTTAAAGTTCAGGGGTACATGTGCAAGTTTGTTATATAGGTAAACTCATGTCGTGGGGGTTTGTTGTATGGATTATTTTGTCACCGAGGTGTTAAGCCTAGTACCCATTAGTTATTTTCCCTGATCCTCTCCTTCCTCCCACCCTCCACCCTCTGTCCTTCAGTCAGCCCCAGTGTGTATTGTTGCCCTCTATTGGCTCCCACTTATAAGTGAGAACATGTGGTATTTGGTTTTCTGTTCCTGTGCTAGTTTGCTAAGGATAATGGCCTCTGGCTCCATCCATGTTCCTGAAAAGGACATGATCTCTCTTTGTTTTTGTTTTTAATGACTGCATAGTTCTAATAGTACTTTTGGAGAAATCTAAGAATTAAGAAATAATCTAGCAATACTATTTTTGCTGTTTTCCTTTACAGTATATATTTCTCTTTAATAAGTACAAAAGCATAAGTTTTTTTTTGAACTTGCTTATTCAGCCGGCATTTTATTTTAGCTTTTTATTATGGAAAATTTCAAAGTTTAGAAAGGAGAGAGAACTATAAAATTAACTTCCATGTACTCAGTACCCAGTTTCAATAATTATCAATTCACAGCCAATCCTGTTTCATCCATACCTAAATATCCCCCTGACTCTTATTTAGAAACAAATTCCAGGCATAATATCATTTCATTGTATATATTTCATATGTCTCTCTGAAAAATAGGGAGTCTTTTAGACATCACAATACTAAAAAATAAAAGCAATAATTTCTAATAACATCAATACTTTTTAATAACATCATATCTGGGGTTCAGAGTTTTTTTATTGTCTTATCCTTTAAAAATATATTTTTTAGTTTGTTTGAATTTGGCTCCAACATTACAATTTTCAAGATCTTTATGTTTTAGTCTTAGAGTCTTAGGATTTTAGATTAGAAAGTTGACTTTGGTCATTTCATCTGTCCCTACCTTTTTAGAGATGAGAAAAATTGCCAAGGGTCACAGGGCTGGCTCATTTAAGATTGGAACCTGGACCTTCTGATTCTTAATCTCAGGTGCTTTTTGTTTTAAGAAACGTTTGGTTTGTGTGCATTATAAACAAGACATGAATATAAACCCACATCTCTAGGACTTGGGTGTTCAAACATGAAGGTTTGAGGTTCCTTTATTCCAGCTACGAATCCTGCTCAGAGCCATGTGTTGGCTGTAACCAGTGTTCTCCCCTTTTGTCACCTTTTTAGAAAGATTAGCTCTGAAGCATGACTATAAAGTCAATGGTGCTGACTTTTTCACAAACATCCTAAATCTCTCCCAGTCTAGTGTGCTAAATTTGCTGACTTCCTCACTTAGTCTTTTTGGTTTCTGGCATTTTTAAGTGTATATATTCTGTTCCTCATATTTACTTAACAGTGTGGGCTGGAAATCACTCTGTGTCCATTCATAGTGATCTTCTTCAGTCTGTTTTTATACTATTGGATTGTTTTAAAAGCTTTTCTAAAATGTTATGGATTTGGTTCTATGTTAGGAACTTTTTGTCACACTTGTTTTGCCAGAAGCTTTAGGATGCCATGGCATTCTCTTTCGTCACAAGTCCCTGATGAGGAGCTCTTAGCTTTGCATTGGAACAGGGTCTTTGCTGCACTGAGGAGGAGCTCTTAGCTTCGCATTGGAACAGGGTCTTTGCTGCACTGAGGAGGAGCTCTTAGCTTCACATTGGAACAGGGTCTTTGCTGCACTGTTTGCCTTTGTCCAGCTCCCAGGTTGGATCAGCAGTTAGTTTTGCCATTCATGGGGCTAGATCTCCTACCTCTTGGAGGGCCATGCTGGGCTTTGGGAGCGAGCTTGGGCAGGACTTGGGACACTTAAATCCGGAAGAATTCTGAGAATCCTTGCCATGAACTCAGGCAAATGTTCGTGGTTGCTCTTCCCTGTCCCCCGCAGGCCCGCCAGCTCATCCTGCAGTATGGCTTGACCCTCAGTGACCTGGATCGACACCCAGAGGTAAGATCGCCACTCAGAGGCAGACCACTGAGTATTTCTCTCCGCTTTTTTGTGGCTGTCACTTGTTCGTGGGCTCCAGATATCTTGTCAAATCTAGGGAAGATGTCAGTTAGTTGTACCAAGTTTTCTCCCGGGACCTTGAGTATTAATTTTGGCTGAGGTCACAAGTGCCGAGGTGGTTCCTTTCCACCACATTCCTTGTGGTTTAACCCCGAGGGCTCAGTGTGAATGTAGTGAAGGGAAATGGGCAAGCCCAGGGCTGCATCCAGGGCTTCCTGAGATCTTTGCGCAGAGGTATAAGAGTGAGCCAGCTCATGGAGCTTGCCACTAAGTGGAAATAAGGAAGAATCATCTGAGGCAGCCATGGACATTTGAAAACATTAAAATTAAGTTTTGTGGTAAAGACTAACATGGGGCAGTCCAGGGGAGACTGACGTTGATGAGGGTGAGCAGCATCACACACCCTAGCTGGCATTTTTTGAGTCATTATTATGTACCAGCTTTTGTGCTGAGTGCTGTACCTGTATTCAACTTTCATCTCCAGTATTCGTGAAGATAGGATACCATAATTTTCCCATTTTATAGATGTGAAAAAGGCACAGAGAGGGTAAGTCATATGGCTAATGCCACAGTTTTTAAGTGGCAGAATCAGAATTTGAACTCAGGCACATCTATTCTAGACTAATGCTAGTTTGAGTTTTTTGGGAAGAGGTAAAGTTTGAATTGGGCTGTAAAGGCCAGGTGGCAAGGGCAGGAGAGAACATTCCAGAGGGTGGTAGATGGGAGCCACAGGAACAGCTCCACATGGGCAAATGGACACTGCTCAGACTGGCTGGGGTGATAGGACAGAGTGAGTGTACTGCGTTGGTGCATAGTGGGGAGAGGGAAAGCAAAGCTGGATAGGAAAAGTGGGGTGGTTTTAAGGCACCTGGAAAACGAGGCGGGGGGTTGAGACTTGATGGTGATCTGGTAGCCCATGTTTCTGTCATACACATGGGCCTCACAGGGGTTAGTAAGAACTATGGGAAGGACTTGGAGATTTCTGTGGGCAGAGCCAGGGCACAGGCTGATCATGTGTTCAGCAGCTGTGAAGAGAGTGGTTTGGGCTGAAGGTGGGCCTGGAGCCCAGACAGAAAAGATTGCCACTTTCCATACCCCTGAGAATTGCCACAGTGCAGCCTGACTCGGGTTAATGCAGGCTTGCGGAGAGCAGTGCTGACTGTAACTTCAGACAAAGACTGGAGTCTGTAAAAGCCTGGAAGCAAGCATGACCCATATGGACCTGTATTTTTTATACCTGTGCCATGCCAGCCATGCCAGGCAACTTAGTAACTGCACCATGAATAGAATTTATACCCTGCATACTGCTTGCTATCTTTAAAAATATACTTGGGGTTCCTACCTTGTCCATGCGGATACCGTGAGTGGTGAGAAATATGTAACTTTCTTGATTTTGATTTTTGAAAGCTAGATGAACCCATTTGCCCCTCATCCGCTTTAGGGGCTTGTGGTGAAGCTTCCTAATAGAGGGAGCGGGCAAGCGCAGACAAGTGGGGTCTTAGTGGCAATGCCCCAGATAATTTCCAGTTCGGGAACACGTCAACTTTCTTATGTATCTCTTCATTTGATCTTCATGTCCACTTGAACTTGCCTGTGAGGTTGCTCACAGTACAGAGACTTCTGAATCCGTTTTTTTTTTTTGCACTTTTCCACCCCCAAAGGAATTTAGTAGCACAGATATTACTGTATTGACCCTTTGGTTGGACAAGACTCGTTGTAATGTCTAAGACTTTTTATTCCCCCACCAAAAACCAATTTTTGCCTCTTGGGGGAGGTGATAGCACCCACACTGAGAACCCATGTTCTAAATAGTGCCAGGTTGTCCACAGAGAAGCCCATCAACGAGAAAATCAACGAGAAAAGGGAACATAGTCTTGGGGGTAAGAACTGTACCCCGGTTAGAGTCCCAAGTCCTGTGCTGTTTCCCTTTGATCCTAGTGGAGCGCCTTAATCTCTTGTAGCTCAATTTCTTGATTTGTTAAATGGGAGTACTAGAATTAGCTAATAGGGCTGCTGAGTATCTGAGGAGCTATTGCACGCTCGGGCAATTCACACAGAGCCTCCCCTCAAGTGGTTTTTGTATCTTTACTTTCCCCCCGATGCAGATCGACCTTGCCATCGATGGTGCTGATGAAGTAGATGCTGATCTCAATCTCATCAAGGGCGGCGGGTGAGTGTGGTGGGGGCTTCTGTGCTAAAGAGTATCTGCCAGTTAATCCTTAGCAAAGCAAGATGGATACAGAATAAACAAATTGCCACTGTGACGTATGCAAGTTTGGCTTTCTCCTGGGATATTAATAGCATATGGCCTTGGACCCAACTCAGCATTTCTGGTCATTAGCAGCAATTTAGTGACGAAGAACCTGGGCCTCTAGTGAGATCATTCATTGTAATGGATTCCCTGTGGATCTGTGTTCTTTTGTTGATTCAGACTTTAAAAACGTAAGGCCATATCAAAATAATACTGGCTAGATTATTAGGTCTGTGGGCACCAGTGTGTGACTTTTGCTTTGAAGCTGTGCTTTCCTCTGTGAGCAGTTAGGGATATTATTTGTTCCTTTGGAAGACCTTAATTGGGTATTTCTTAAGTGCTGATTTGGGGAGTGGTAGGAATGGTGAGTTGAAAAAGGTGAAATCCTGTTCTGCTGGCTCTTATAATCAAGCAGACTATGTAGTGATGCGGCATTTGTTTAAAATCACACTTTACTGTTTATTAGATTTTCTTATGTGTTATTTAATCATGTCAACTGCAGATGTGAGATAATTTAGCTGCTAAACCGTAGAGGTAGACCTGGACCCAAATCTGCTGATTCAGTGCTCTGGGCTGTCTCCACTTCATCACCCTCATTGGCAAATAGTCGATTGGGCAGGTTGTTCAAAGCATGCCCTCAGCTTCTAGACCTTCCCATTCATGCCATGTCCAGATGACGTCTCCCTGTACACAATGCTTCCTCTCAGATGCATTTGGATGGAATTATGCCTGGCCTGAATGGGAACCTTGTCTGCTTTCTAGGTTTCTTCCAGACACAGGGTAATGTTTCTAGAGTCCATTTACTAGGAGCAGCATGATGGGACTGGGGATGTCCCTTTGAAAATTAAAAGTTAAGTTTCTCTTTAAGTGCCAGGATTGAGTGGATTTGGGATTCCTGTATGTGACCTTAGTTCCCAAACTGAGATTTTTGTCTTACTCCTGTGTTCCTTTGCTTCCTTCCTGTCTGCAGAGGCTGCCTGACCCAGGAGAAGATTGTGGCTGGCTATGCTAGTCGCTTCATCGTGATCGCTGATTTCAGGTAGTTTCTGGTGTCTGAACTGCCAGCTGAGGAGGTAGATTGGAGCCCCAAGCCTCATCCTCATTTTTGTGAAGGAGGAAATGGAGAGCTGCAGGGACTCTCTGACTTTCTGAGACTGATTGCTAGGACTTAGTACAGTGTCTGGGAGACCTTATGTTCTGCTTCTAGGCTGAAAGTAGATGTTGCTAATCACACCACTGTTATCTGCAGCCAGGATCTCTAGCATTGTTTCACGTGTTCAGTGGGACGGGGAAACAGCTTTTCACCCTGTTAGCAGAGCATGCTCTCATGTGTCATGTCACTCACTGGATCCTCACAGGGAGCCTCAGGGTGTGCCCTGCCCACGGGCAGTGACTCAGCATGCCCTGCTTCTTCTCAGGTCAGGGTTTGCCGCAGGTGACTGGTGTCATTGATAGTCTTTGGCCAGGCTCTCAGATGAGCATCTGAGAGGAATCTGGTCAGAAGCACTGTGCTGAGCATGTTAATTTCAAATATGTGCATGTGTGTATTTGCTTGTGAAATATAGCCACAGGATGAGCATAAATATTAAACACCTACATACCTACAAGCCAGCAATATCAGATTTTAACATTTTTGTCATATATATTTCAAATAGCTCTTTTCCTATATAGTGAAACAGCTAATTCATTTGAAGCCCTGTGTATACTGCCTCTGATCACTTTCCTTGCCTTCCTACCATCTAATTAACCCCATTCCTGAATTTGGTGTTTGCCTGTACTATTGAGCTTATTTACTTTTATTGCACTTTTTGACTCCTCCTTTCCAGGAAAGATTCGAAGAATCTCGGGGATCAGTGGCACAAGGGAATCCCCATCGAGGTCATCCCAATGGCCTATGTCCCAGTGAGCCGAGCTGTGAGCCAGAAGTTTGGGGGCGTGGTTGAACTTCGAATGGCTGTCAACAAGGCTGTGAGTGGCCTGGTTGGGCTGGGGGTGTCCTGGGTGCACTCAGGTTTTCAGTATGGTGTGCTCCCTTCTGTTCCAGTTAGGTCCTCTGTGCTTCCACCAGGCAATTGGCTTTTATTTATTTTTAATTGATGTATTTGTTTATTTTCAGAGAGTTGGCCCTGTTAGTTTCTGCATTCAAACTCTTGTAGACAAGACCACACTTAATACAGTGCATCTCCTTTGTACAGACAGGGGAATGATTCTTTCTGTGTGCCTCACATGCTGACATCCCACAGGTGATCTGACCTTTGTGCCTGAGGCCTGGAACACCCTGATTGGCAGCTGTGAAACACTGGCTTTGGGAACCCGTTTGAAGCAGAAAGTTTTTTAGGTTTCATGGTGTAACTTCTTTTCTCCCTCTTGTTTCCTCTCATTCTGTGGTTAAATGTGACAAGAAGTAGAATTTCCTGGGTTGTGTGAACTCTTCCCCAGGAACACACTCCAGATGGTCCAGATTTTTCATGTTTCTCTTTAGCTTCTAAAGTGGATTGCACAGAACTTTTCCCTCTTTTTGCACTTAAATAAGCAAGCAAAGAGCAATCCAGAAGCTAACCACAGTTACATGTGTAACTACATAAACACTTTGGAGGATAGCGAAAAGATCTGTCACCCTACCCTGATACATTTTTATTTTAATATACTTTGTCCCCAGTGTTTCTGTGACTTTTAAAAAAACCATAGTTCTATTCCTAGTGGTTGTACAGTGCTCTGACTGACGTTCATATTGTCGGGCATGAAAGAAATGCAGCACGAAATGGAGAAGTGGTTCGACCTTGACCCTGTCAGAGTTCTTATTTGAAAGCCACGTTGCTACTAGTGTTCTTATTGTCTTTTGGATTCTGTTTCTTGCCCTTTTTCTTATTGGCCCAGTAGTAACTTAAGGAAGCAGATAAGAACAATAAATTTTGGACTAAAGGAAGTAAGAACAATGAACCAGAAATCAGATAGGAATGTGGTGATAATTGTGACATGTTCACATAGTCATAGTGGGAGCTCATGTGAGTAAAAATAGCTTGATACATTTGTTAAGAGGCTTGTATTCTGTCTCTACAAAGACTACAATCTAAGTCTTTCTGATTTCAAAGCTCCTGCTTATTACCACTTCACAGCACACCTTCTAAGAAAGCATAAAGTGGGAGCTGGTTAAAATGCATACTTGTCTTTTGTTGTCCCCTCTACTTTCCTGTTCTTCTCTGCCTACCTGTATCTGCATCCTTGGTCATTGTGGAAAATTATCTTCTAGGGTCCTGTGGTGACAGATAATGGGAATTTTATCTTGGACTGGAAGTTTGACCGGGTACACAAATGGAGTGAAGTGAACACAGCTATCAAAATGATCCCAGGTAACATGAGTGGCATTCAACAGGCATGTACACACCCATGCCCTTCATAACTGGCCCCTACATCTGGCTAAGGAAGGCACAATGGACATGGGCTTTGTAAGGCTTGGTTGGAAAGAAGAATTCCCTTTATACTGTGTTTGGGTTTTTAACTTCACCTCCTTTGCCGTATTCCCTTCCCCCAACAATTGTTGCTTACCTAGCAGCTTTGTTGCTTTGCATTTCACAGCCTGTTTGAGTTGGGATAGTCCTGAAGCTGATGGAAGTTCAGAGGGGACTTGCCTTGAAATAAGGCCATCATCTTTGGGTAGAACCTTTCCTTCCAGGAGCTGGACTGCAGCCTCTTTTTGTGGACTCTCTTAAGCAGGGGGGAAAATGACTCAATTAATCCACATTCATTGGTTGCATGCCAAAGGCAAGATGTTGTGCTGTGTGTTACAGGGGATACTTCAATTTGGAGGACTTGTAATCTGTCCTTAAGGAGAATTGATGTAAACCTGCGGAAATCTGTGTGTATGTGTGGAAGCCATGCCTACAAATAAGACAGAATGTGCTAAATTCTACTAGAGGAATACCAAGAGTCTAGAGTGCACAAAAAGGTTCTTTTTGGCAGAATGTGAGGATGTTTTATGGTGTAGAGGTGGTTTTTCACCCGTGCCTTGGCGTAGCATAAGTTAGACGTGGTGCTAAGTGTCTAAAAATGTTTCCTTTGATTCCTGCTTTGATGAGGTAGTTATAGAGGAGGACACTGGCTGAGGAAGGTTAAGCTGTTTGCCCAAAGACAGCACCAGGATGGGCACCCTAAGTTGTCTGCCACTAGACCCCAAATGTTTAATGCTTACTTGCTGAAGCACCAGGTGAGGAGAGTCTGTGTGAAATGAACATTTAGAGCCTTAGGGAGCCTCTAATGCAGCTGTGCCAGGGAATGATGGAATAAGAGCCAGGATGGGGCCCTGCGTGAAGGATGGGTGGGCAGTGTAGAGATGAGTTATGAGGCTGGAGCCCTAGTCCAGGCTAGAGGAGTTATCAAGGACTCGTACAAGGGGATTAAAAGGAAGAGGCAGTCTTGAGAGGTATCAGCTTCTTAGGATATTGCGAGACTAAGAGGCTAACGGAATATTCCCTAACATGGAATATTCTTGGGCTGAAACTGACTGACTGACAGGACCTTTCAGACCAGTTTAGTGGAGCAGACTATTCTGGGTAAGGATCCTAACCCAGCTGTGCTCTGGCGTGTTACCTTTTAGCAGTTAGTTAACATCTCTGTGCCTGAGTTTCTTCCTATGTAGAAGGGGCTAATTAATTCTAGTACTTACCTTATAAGGTTATTGGGTGGATTAAATGAGTTAAAACAGTGCCCATTGCAGAAGGGAAAGTGTTTGTTGAATGAATAAATTCCTTGAAAGAAAG
>NW_012106498.1:343709-350618 GCF_000951045.1 Mandrillus leucophaeus | reverse complement strand
TCTCTACAAAGACTACAATCTAAGTCTTTCTGATTTCAAAGCTCCTGCTTATTACCACTTCACAGCACACCTTCTAAGAAAGCATAAAGTGGGAGCTGGTTAAAATGCATACTTGTCTTTTGTTGTCCCCTCTACTTTCCTGTTCTTCTCTGCCTACCTGTATCTGCATCCTTGGTCATTGTGGAAAATTATCTTCTAGGGTCCTGTGGTGACAGATAATGGGAATTTTATCTTGGACTGGAAGTTTGACCGGGTACACAAATGGAGTGAAGTGAACACAGCTATCAAAATGATCCCAGGTAACATGAGTGGCATTCAACAGGCATGTACACACCCATGCCCTTCATAACTGGCCCCTACATCTGGCTAAGGAAGGCACAATGGACATGGGCTTTGTAAGGCTTGGTTGGAAAGAAGAATTCCCTTTATACTGTGTTTGGGTTTTTAACTTCACCTCCTTTGCTGTATTCCCTTCCCCCAACAATTGTTGCTTACCTAGCAGCTTTGTTGCTTTGCATTTCACAGCCTGTTTGAGTTGGGATAGTCCTGAAGCTGATGGAAGTTCAGAGGGGACTTGCCTTGAAATAAGGCCATCATCTTTGGGTAGAACCTTTCCTTCCAGGAGCTGGACTGCAGCCTCTTTTTGTGGACTCTCTTAAGCAGGGGGGAAAATGACTCAATTAATCCACATTCATTGGTTGCATGCCAAAGGCAAGATGTTGTGCTGTGTGTTACAGGGGATACTTCAATTTGGAGGACTTGTAATCTGTCCTTAAGGAGAATTGATGTAAACCTGCGGAAATCTGTGTGTATGTGTGGAAGCCATGCCTACAAATAAGACAGAATGTGCTAAATTCTACTAGAGGAATACCAAGAGTCTAGAGTGCACAAAAAGGTTCTTTTTGGCAGAATGTGAGGATGTTTTATGGTGTAGAGGTGGTTTTTCACCCGTGCCTTGGCGTAGCATAAGTTAGACGTGGTGCTAAGTGTCTAAAAATGTTTCCTTTGATTCCTGCTTTGATGAGGTAGTTATAGAGGAGGACACTGGCTGAGGAAGGTTAAGCTGTTTGCCCAAAGACAGCACCAGGATGGGCACCCTAAGTTGTCTGCCACTAGACCCCAAATGTTTAATGCTTACTTGCTGAAGCACCAGGTGAGGAGAGTCTGTGTGAAATGAACATTTAGAGCCTTAGGGAGCCTCTAATGCAGCTGTGCCAGGGAATGATGGAATAAGAGCCAGGATGGGGCCCTGCGTGAAGGATGGGTGGGCAGTGTAGAGATGAGTTATGAGGCTGGAGCCCTAGTCCAGGCTAGAGGAGGTATCAAGGACTCGTACAAGGGGATTAAAAGGAAGAGGCAGTCTTGAGAGGTATCAGCTTCTTAGGATATTGCGAGACTAAGAGGCTAACGGAATATTCCCTAACATGGAATATTCTTGGGCTGAAACTGACTGACTGACAGGACCTTTCAGACCAGTTTAGTGGAGCAGACTATTCTGGGTAAGGATCCTAACCCAGCTGTGCTCTGGCGTGTTACCTTTTAGCAGTTAGTTAACATCTCTGTGCCTGAGTTTCTTCCTATGTAGAAGGGGCTAATTAATTCTAGTACTTACCTTATAAGGTTATTGGGTGGATTAAATGAGTTAAAACAGTGCCCATTGCAGAAGGGAAAGTGTTTGTTGAATGAATAAATTCCTTGAAAGAAAGGTACTATTGCTACTATTAATTAAATATACTAAGAGTCTAAGATACACCTGTGCTAGTTGGGATTTAAAATAGTGTGAATATAAGGTGTGTAATGAAAAGCTAGTTCTTCCGGTTCTACTTTATTTATTTATTTTTTGAGACAGGGTCTCGCTTTGTCACCCAGAAAGGAGTGCAGTGGTGTGATCATGGCTTACTGCAGCATTGACCTGGGCTCAAACAATTGTCCCTTTTCAGCGTCCCCAGTAGGTGGGACTACAGACGCACACCACCACGACCGGCTAAGTTTTGAATTTTTTATAGAAACGAGATTTCACAGTGTTGCCTAGGCTGGTCTTGAACTGGGCTCAGTGTCTGCCTTGGCCTCCCAAAGTGCCAGGATCACAGGTGTGAGCCGCTCTGCCTGACCCCAATTCTGTTATTTTATTTTAGTCTGTTATTTTATTTTAGTTTTTTATTGACAGTCTTTTACCACGTTAAGTCAAAAAGATGAGTTGGCTTATACTCATTTTCTTGGTTAGTGTTCTCTTTTTAATGGAAGAACTAAACAGCCAAGAAGGTAGGAGGAAGAGAAGATTTGCAGATCACTGTTAGTAAAGTGGGAGAACTTGCCCTTGGTGATAATGCAGACAAACCCAGGGCCCCAGGAGGAAAGGGCTCACCAATGTGGGTGCGGTATAGGTGGATTTCTTGCAGTGCCCACTAGGTGTCACTCTTGCTCCTGGTTAGACCTTTCTCGGCTTCTTAAGATTCTGAGATGACCTTTGTAAGGAAATTTCCCTCGTGTGATTCTTCAAACAAAAATATGTGGAAATTGCATCCTAAAAATGTTCAGAGTTTTGTTAGGAACTTAGAGTGAGGAAAATGATAAAAGAGGCTAGCTATTAAATCATATAATGGAGTATCTACAGGACAATCAGAGTGGTTTGCTGTATCTTTTCTCATTTTTTCTTTTCCTGATTGAGTCTATTAGATTTACGGCTGGACCAATTATCAGGAGAAGAGAAGCAGGGCGAGTTTCCCTGTTTATCTCTGTTACCATGTGTATTCATACGCAGTATGTGAGGACGCTTGGAGAACAGCTCCCTTTGATGTTTTGTTGTGTTCCACCCAGAGCAGAGTGACTCTGAATGGAAGGACCGGGCTACTGGAGTTCTTTCCCCTAGGTTCACATTTAGCATCCTCTGCTCTTTCCACTATATTTGATCGGGGATTTGGGGGAGGTCAGTCACACCCAGTATCTCAGTAGTTGAAAGAGAAGTTGCTCTAAAGTCTTACCTTAGACTCCTGCCCATTCATCTCTGCTCTTTCTTTAAAGTCTTTTCTGAACCTGGTTTAACTGTCTTTTAGATCAGTGGAAGCTTTCTCCTTATATTGCAGACATTTTGAAAAGAACGGGTCTTGAGTGGCTCCTTTGCTCATCTTTGGAAGGATCCAGTTGTACAGGCACAGTTTGGTGCCAGGGACCTTTATTTGTGTTCAGCACCTCTTTGCTCTGCCTGTTGGCTTTTCGTCACTGGATCAGTACTCCATTGTATTCGTTTATTGGGAGCTATCTTTGGGAGTTTTTTTTTTTTTAATTTTTAAAAATTATTTCAGTAGTTGTTGGGAAACACGTGATGTTTGGCTACATGGATAAGTTCTTTAGTGGTGATTTCTGAGATTTTGTTGCACCCATTACCGGAGCAACATACACTGTACCCAGTGCGTAGTCTTTTCTCCCTCATCCCACTCCCACCCTTTCTCCCGAGTCCCCAGAGTCCATTGTATCATTCTTACACCTTTGTGTCCTCATAGCTTAAGCTCCCAGTTTTAAGTAAGAACATACGATGTTTGGGTTTCCATCTCTGAGTTACTTCACTTAGAATGATAGTCTCCAACTCCATCCAGGTTGCTGTGAATGCCATTGTTTCATTCCTTTTTATGGCTGAGTAATATTCCATGCTGTGTGTGTGTGTGTGTGTGTGTGTGTGTGTATGTGTGTTTGTGTGTATATATCACATTTTCTTTATCCACTCATTGGTTGATAGACATTTAGGCTGGTTCCATATTGTTGCAATTGCAAGTTGTGCTGTTATCAACATGTGTGTACAAATGTCCTTTTCATATAATGACTTCTTTTCCTCTGGGTAGATACCCAGTAGTGGTATTGCTGGATCAGATGGTAGTTCTGCTTTTGAGTTTTTTAAGGAATCTTCACACGGTTTTCCATAGTGGTTGTACTAGTTTACATTCCCACCAGCAGTGTGGAAGTATTCCCTTTTCACTGCATCCATGCCAACATCTATTATTTTTTGATTCTTGCGGGAGTAAGGTAGTATCACATCGTGGTTTTGATTTGCATTTCCCTGATCATTAGTAATGTTGAGCATTTTTTCATATGTTTGTTGGCCATTTGTATGTCTTCTTTTGAGAATTGTCTGTTCATGTCCTTGGCCCACTTTTTGATGGGATTGTTTTTCTTGCTAATTTGAGTTCCTTATATAGTCTAGATATTAGTCCTTTTTCAGATGTATAGATTGTGGAAATTTTCTCCCACTCTGTGGATTGTCTGTTTACTCTACTTGACTATTCCTTTTGCTGTGCAGAAGCTCCCTATTTTAATTAAGTCCCACCTATTTATCTTTGTTTTTGTTCCATTTGCTTTTGGGTTCTTTGTCATGAAATCTTTGCCTAAGCCAGTATCTAGAAGGGTTCTTTTCAATGTTATCCTCTAGAGTTTTTATAGTTTCAAGTCTTCAATTTAAGTCTTTGATCCATCTTGATTTGAGTTTTTGTGTAAGAGATGACAATCCAGTTTCATTCTTCTACATGTGGCTTGCCGGTTATCCCAGCACCATTTGTTGAATAGGGTGTCCTTTCCCCCTTGATGTTTTTGTTTGCTTTGTTGAAGATCAGTTGGCTGTAAGTATTTAGCTTTATTTCTGGCTTCTCTATTCTATTCCATTGGTCTATATGCCTGTTTTTATACCAGTACCATGCTGTTTGGTGACTATGACCTTCTAGTGTAGTTTGAAGTCAGGTAATGTAATGCCTCCAGATGTGTTCTTTTTGCTTAGTCTTGCTTTGGCTATGTGGGCTCTTTGTTATTTCCATATGAATTTTAGGATTGTTTTTTCTAGTTCTGTGTGGAATGATGGCAGTATTTTGATGGGAATGGCACTGAATTTGTAGATTGCTTTTGGCAGTGTATGGTCATTTTCACAATATTGAGTCTACACATCTATGAGCATGGGATGTGTCTCATTGGTTTGTGTTGTCTGTGGTTTTTTTCAGCAGTGTTTTGTAGTTTTCCTTGTAGAGATCTTTCACTTCCTTGATTGGGTATACTTCTAGGTATTTTATTTTTTTTGCAGCTGTCATAAAAGGGGTTGAGTTCTTGATTTGATTCTCTACTTGGTTGCTGTTGGTGTATAGCAGTGCCACTGATTTGTGCACATTGATTTCGTATCCTGAAACTTTACTGAATTCATTTATCAGATCTAAGAGCTTTTTGGATGAGTCCTGAGGGTTTTCTAGGTATTATATGATCTTATTATTAGTGAAGAGCAACCTTTTGACTTCCTCTTTACTGATTTGGATACCCTTTCTTCATCTTGTCTGATTGCTCTGGCTAGGACTTCAGTAGTGTGTTGAATAGAAGTGGTGAAAGTGGATATCCTTGTCTTTTTCCAGTTCTCAGGGGGAATGCTTTCAACTTTTCCCCTTTCAGTATAATACTGGCTGTAGGTTTGTCATAGGTGGCTTTTATTACCTTTAGGTATGTCCCCCTTTATGTTGATTTTGCTGAGGGTTTTAATAATAAAGGGATGCTAGATTTTGACAGATGCTTTTTCTGCATCTATTGAGATGATCATATGATTTTTGTTTTTAATTGTTTATGTGTTGTATCTCATTTGTTGACTTGCATATGTTAAACCATCCCTGCATCCCTGGTATGAAACCCACTCGATTATGGTGTATTATCTTTTTGATATGCTGTTGGATTTGGTTAGCTAGTATTTTGTTGAGAATTTTTGCATCTATGTCCATCAGGGATATTGGTCTGTAGTTTTCTTTTTTTGTTATGATCTTTCCTGGTTTTGGTATTAGGGTAATACTGGCTTCATAGATTGATTTAGAGAGGATTCCCTTTTTTTTCCATCTTTTGGAATAGTTTCAATAGGATTGCTACCAATTTTTTGAATGTCTGATAGAATTCAGCTGTGAATCCATTTGGTTCTGGACTGTTTTTTTGTTGGCAGTTTTTAAAATTACTGTTTCAGTGTCGCTGCTTGTTATTGATTTGTTCATAGTTTCTGTTTCTTCCTGCTTTAATCTAAGAGGCTTGTATATTTCCAGATTTTCTAGTTCATGCACATACAGGTGTTCATAGTAGCCTTGAATGATCTTTTGTATTTCTGTGGTATTGGTTGTAATAGCTCCCATTTCATTTGTAATTGAGCTTATTTGGATGTTCTCTCTTCTTTTCTTGGTTAATCTCACTATTGGTCTATCAATGTTATCTTTTCAAAGAACCAGCTTTTTGTTTCATTTATCTTTTTTGTATTTTTTGTTTCAATTTCCTTTAGTTCTGCTTTTAGTTATTTCTTTTCTTCTGCTGGGTTTGAGTGTGGTCTGTTCTTGTTTCTCTAGTTCCTTGAAGTGTGACCTCAGATTATCTATTTGTACTCTTTCAGAGTTTTTGGTTTAGGCATTTAAGGCTATGAGCTTTCCTCTTAGCACTGCTTTTGCTGTATCCCAGAGGTTTTGATAGGTTGTATCTATATTATTATTCAGTTCAAATAATTTTTAAATTTCCATCTTGATTGCATTGTTGACCCAGAGATCACTCAGGAGCAGATTATTTAATTTCCATGTATTTTTGTAGTTTTGAGGGTTCCTTTTGGAGTTGATTTCCAGTTTTATTCCACTGTGGTCTGCGAGAGTACTTGATATAATTTAGATTTTTAAAAAATTTATTGAGACTTGTTTTGTAGCCTGTCATGTTGGAGAATGTTCCATGCTGATGAAAAGAACATATATTCTGTACTTGTTAGGTGGAATGTTCTGTAGATATCTGTTAAGTCCATTTGCTCCAGGGTATAGTTTAAGTCCATTGTTTCTTTGTTGACTTTCTGTCTTGATGACCTGTCTAGTGCTGTCAGTGGAGTACTGAAGTCCCCCACTGTTATTGTATTGCCATCTATCTCATTTTTTAGGTCTA
>NW_012106498.1:328366-342926 GCF_000951045.1 Mandrillus leucophaeus | reverse complement strand
GCTAATTTTTTTGTATTTTTAGTAGAGACAGCGTTTCACCATGTTGGCCAGGCTGGTCTCAAACTCCTGACCTTAGGTGATCCACCTGCCTTGGCCTCCCACCGAGCCCGGCCCATTGTGTACCTTTTAAGTAGAGCATTTAGGCAGTTTACATCAGCGTTAATATTGAGATGTGCGGTACTGTTTTATTCATCATGGTAGTTGTCTCCTGGATACCTTGTTTTTTTTGCACTGTGATATTGTTTCATAGGCCCTGTGAAATTTTTGCTTTAAGGAGGTTCTCTTTAGGTTTATTGTGAGTTTTGTATCAAGATTTAGAACTCATTTTAGCATTTCTTGTAGGGCTAGCTTGGTAGTGGCGAATTCTCTCAGCATTTGTTTGTCTGAAAATGACTGTATCTGTCCTTCATTTATGAAGCGTAGTTTTGCTGGATATTGGCTGATAATTAGTTTAAGGAGGCTAAAGATAAGACCCCAATCCCTTCTGGCTTGTAGGGCTTCTGCTGAGAAATCTGCCGTTAATTTGATAGGCTTTCTTTTATAGGTTACCTAATGCTTTTGCCTGACAACTTTCAAGATTCTTTCCTTCGTCTTACTTTAGATGACCCGATGACTGTATGCCTAGGTGGTGATCTTTTTGCAATGAATTTCCTGAGTGTTCTTCAAGCTTTTTTATTTGGATATCTAGATTTCTAGCAACACCAGGAAAGTTTTCCTCAGTTATTCCCTCAAATAAGCTTTCCAAACTTTTTGATTTCTCTCCTTCCTCAGGAACATCAGTTATTCTTATGTTTGGTTGTTTAACATAATCCAAATTTCTTGGAGGCTTTGTTCAGTTTTTTGATTTTTTTTTCTTTGTCTTTCTTGAATTAGATTAATTTGAAAGCCTTGTCTTCGAGCTCTGAAGTTCTTTTTTTCTACTCGTTCTAGTCTGTTGTTGAAATTTCCTAGTGTATTTTGCATTTCTCAAGTGTGTCTTTCATTTCCAGAAGTTTGATTGTCTTTTCTTTATGACATCTCTTTCTCTGGAGTCTTCTAAAATTTTCTTTAAGTTGGTTTTCACCTTTCTCTGGTACCTCCTTGAGTAGCTTAATAATCAGCCTTCTGAATTCTTTATCTGGCAATTTAGAGATTTCTTCTTGGTTTGGATCTGTTGCTGGAGAGCTAGTGTGATCTTTTGAAGGTGCTGTAGAACCTTGTTTTGTCATATTACCAGAATTTGTTTTCTAGTTCCTTCTCATTTGAGTAGACTGTTTCATTGGAAAGATCTGGAACCCAAGGGCTACTGTTCAAATTCTTTTGTCCAATGGGGTGATCCTTTGGTGGGGTGCTCTTCGCCTTCCCCTAAGGATGAGGATTCTTGAGAACTGGACTGCAGTGGTTGTGCCTTTCTGGGTGTAGCCACCCAGTGGGGCTACCAGGCTCCAGGCTGGTACTGGGGAATGTCTGCAGAAAGTCCTGTGATGTGATCTGTCTTTAGGTCTCCGAGCTGTGGATACCAGCACCTGCTTTGGTGGAGGTAGCAGGAGAGTGAAGTGGACTCTGTGGGAGTCCCTGGTTGTATTTTTGTTTAGTACACTGATTTTCTTGAATGCTGATTTATGCTAGCAGTGAAGTCATGTGGACAGACTCAGGATCTCTGGTTAGCCAGGATGTTGCTGGCAGTGGAATTAGCTGTTGTTTTCCCCTTTTTGGAGCAGGGTTGTCCTGTTACGAGTTTCTGTAGTGGCTTGAGTTGGTTGGCCTTCAGCCAGGAGGTGGTGCTTTCAAGAAAGCATCAGCTGCGGTAGTATAGTGGGGATACAAGCTTGTCTATGTTGGCCAGGATAAGTATTTTGGTTTCTTAGGTGATGGGCAGGGCCATAGAACTCCCAAGTGTTTATGTCTTTTGTCTTTGGCTACCATGGCAGGTAGAGAAAAACCATCAGGTTAGGGCAGAGTTGTTAGGTGGGTCTGAGTCAGACTTCCCTTGGGCGGAGCTTGCTGTGGCCACTGGGGAGGGGGTTGGAGGGTAGTTCTCAGGTCAATGGAGTTATGTTCCCAGGGGGATTATGGCTGCCTCTTCTGCGTCATACAGGCTGCCAGGGAAGTAGGAGAAAGGCAGCAGTGACAGACCCCACCCAGCTGCCACACAGCCAGCAAGGCCAGTTTCACTCCCGCCATGCCCCACCATGGTGAGCAGGGCTGAGATCTTGCCCAGGCTATAGGCCTCCCTACTGAGAAAGCAAGCAGGCCTCTCAGGCCTCGCCCCTGCCTGCCTGCCTGCACCTTCGGCTATGGCTTCTTCATTTGTATCTGCACTTCCCATTTGTCCCCTACCAGATTCTTCTCGGGAAAATTTGTGCTCAGTTGAAATTATTACAAAGTTCAGCTAGAAGCTTCCTTCACCGTGCGGCCCCTCCTCAGTTCCGCTGGCTGTGTTTTCTTCCCCAGGGACCCCTGTGAGATAAAGCCAAGGATGGCTTCCCTGGGCTCAAGCTGGGAACTGGGAGTGTCTACATGGCTCTTCCTGCTGCTGTTTCTACTTTTATAGCTTACTCAGCTCTCTAAATCCATTTCAGCTCTAGGTAGGGTTAAATCCAGCTTCTGTGATCTGGATTTTTCAGGTTCCCCAGTGGGGATGTATGTTCAGAGGCCGACTTTTCCCCCTCTCACACTTGGGGAACTCACAGTTTTTTGGCTGTCTTGTGGAGTTTACAGCAGCAAGCCACTTCTTTCAAAGGGTCTGTGAATTCTGTTGGTTTTCCTGGTATGTTCCTATGGCAGTTCTTGGAGCACAAGTTCACAATGTGCATCCCCACGCACTATTTTGTCTGTCCAAGTGGGCGCTGCACATTAGTCCTGTCTCCTGTCCGCCATTTTCCTGCAAGCTTTCATTGTGTTTATCTTTCTGAATTTGTGTAGTTTAAAATTATGAGTTAAAGAATGGCAAGTCCTCTTTGCCACTTTTCCAACCAACTAGTTACCCTACCTGGAGGCAGCCAGTGTTACCAAAATTGGGTGGCCTTTGAGATAGACTTTAATAAACACACAAATTGAAACTCCTCCCGCCCCACCCGTTTTTACACTAGTGGTAGCCTGCTTTATGCATGTTCTGTTTCCTGCTTTGCCTGTCTTGGAGATTATTACACATTGGCTTATAAAAGAGCTTCCTTGTTCCTCTTTTTTTTTTCTGAATAACTGAATGTATTCCACTTTAGCTCTGTAACATTATTGCTTAACTGGATCACCACTAGTGATCATTTACGTTTGCAGATTTTTGCTAGCAGGTAATCACTGGATGAAAAGATTAATGCGTCTGTGATTTTTGTTAGATGGTACCAAATTGCTGTCTGTAGCTTGTATTCACCTACTCTTCTACCAGCAGTGTGTGCAGGTGTCTGTTTCCATGCGTACCTGGTTCATTATACCTTTTCTCTTACAGTTAAAGTGTTATATCATTGAAGTATGTGTGTGTGTATGTAAATATTCTTGGTAAAGGTTGTGTGTAGTTGTTAATTTTCACTGCTGAATCATATTCCATCATCTGTATGTGTGTGAAAAAAAGTTTATATCTATTCTACTCTTTTAGTTTTTTCTCTTTCTTTATTTTTTGGAGACAGGATCTTGCTCTGTCACCCAGGCTGGAGTATGGTGTCATAATCATGGCTCACTGCACCCTCTGCTCCTGGGCTCAGACGATCCTCCCACCTCAGCCTCCCGAGTAGCTGGGACTACAGGCATGTGCCGGCATGCTTGGCTAATTTTTGTATTTTTTTGTAGAGCTGTCATCTCTATGTTATGTTGCCCAGACTGGTGTCAAACTCCTGGGCTCCATCAGCTCCATCTGGAGCTCCACTGAACTCCTGGGCTTCATTCCCAAAGTGCTGGGATTATAGGCATGAGCCACCATACCCAGCCTCTATTCTACTCTTGGTGGACATTTGGGTATTATCAGTTTTTAGCTAACAGGAAAAGCGCCACTATGAACATCGTACACATGTCTTTTGATGACCATATGTATGCCTAAGAGTGGTATACCTAGGAGTAGAATTGCTGAGTGGTTAGGTATGAATACGTTCAGCTTTGGAAGATGTATTCACATTTCCAAAGTGCTTTTGCCAGCTCAGCTTTCACCATCAATGTGTATGAGTGTCTTTGCATCCCAGCAAAATTTCATTACACTCACTCCAGTGTGTGTGTAGTGATATCTTGTAATATTAATTTGTATTTCCTTTCAGTGAATGAATTTGAGCATCTTTTAAAATGTTTATTGGCCATTTTGGATAGCTTCTTTTATGAGGTACTTGTTCAGTCTTTTGCCCATTTTCCTATGGGGATTCTGTCTTTTTCTTGATGATTTGTAAATTGTTTATATTTTTGATATGAGTCCTTTGTCAGGCATGTGCTTTGCCAATGTCTCCTCCCATTCCGAGGAAATCTTTCAAGGCTGGTGGTGTGATTGAAAATAACTGGTAGTGGGGCTCCTTGGTTGGAGTAGTCATGGAGGGTCTCTAGAGGATGACTTGCCATCCGATATGTCTGAAGGACAGAGACAAGCCAGCCCCTTGAAGTGCTTGACAATGACTGGCCCAGGCAGAGGGAACAGCATGAACAAAGGCCTCAGGGCAGGACAAAGCTTAGCATGTTTGGGTACAGAAAGAAGGCCAAAGTGGGAGGGGAAAAGGAGGTGGCAAGAAGAAATGAAGATAATCAGAATCTCTTTTCATTGCTGTGTGGGAGAGAAAGGCTTTAGATTTGTCATTTGTCCAATGCTGTGTATGACAGTTGCTTCTAGTGACCCTGCAGTCTTTGATTTTGCTTTAGGAGACTGAAACGTTAATGTTTCTTTCTGTCCTTTGTCCTGCAGGTGTGGTGGACACAGGCCTATTCATCAACATGGCTGAGAGAGTCTACTTTGGGATGCAGGATGGCTCAGTGAACATGAGGGAGAAGCCTTTCTGTTGACCCTGCAAGGAGCAGAGTGTGTTCACCTTGAGTCTCCAGCCCACAGCCAAGGTGAACGTACTTCTCCAGGAGCCTTTGCCTTAATGTATCTCTGCCAGGGTGGACAACTGGTGGCGGGGGCGGGGCGGGGAGGGAGAGTGGGAGGGGAGTTAAATCGGTCTTATGAAGTATTGTTATTAAATGTCTTTTTAAAAAGAGAAATATAAACATATATTTTTACTATTAAAATATTCAGTTTTTTTAAATAAAGTAGAACTTGATTTCATGTTTTATATGAAATATTTACCAAAAAAAAAAAAAAAAAAGGGAGAGCTGAACTGTATTTAAAACCTTTGACTTGAGTCTGCTGGTAAAGCTTCTGAATATTGGGTTTGCTGAGAAATAAAAATCAAAACTTCTTTAAGCTGGTAAAGTGAGGGGCCCAGCCAGCAGTGATCTCCTGATGCCTTACTGGAAACTTTGTTTACTTGTCTGCTACCCTCTGTTTTGTTTTTAGTTAGTTTTCATTGTGAGCACACATAATACCTAGTTACATCTTAAGATCAGGTTTATAAAACTGTGGAATGGAGCTGTATGGTATGGAATGACTTGGAATGTAAGCTATCAGGGAGAAAATGTGGTTATACTTTTGCTAAGATCTGGGGGTTTCTTCATATCCCTGCTGTTGGAAGCAGTTGACCAGAAATGTTTGCCAGTACTGCCAAAGCACTGCTGTGAAATGTGAAGTACTTTGTTTTTTTATTTTTAATGATTTTCTTTTTGTTGTTAATATTTTTTTCTGTTCTTTTGTTATTACTTGCATGGTTTGGCGTCAGAAGTCCTTACCTCTTTATATTGTTTGCAGGTTTAAATAAAACAGTGTGGTGCCATTTTGACTCTTTTGTCTTTATTGTAGAATTTAAATTTGAATGGCCACAGAAGGAAAGCCAAGATGGGAGGGGAATCAGTTTTGCCCACCCAGCGTACATCAGATCTGTGATAAGGGGTGGAATTCACTCAAGAAATCTTGAACCAAAGAATAGGTAACTACTTTCATTATTTCTGGGAGAGCTGTCTTCCAGGTATGTCAGTTATCTAAGGAAATACGCTGTAGCCTTTTGTCAGGCAAGGTATTGATTTTCTTCGTACATGAAGGGTAACACAGATGAACAAAAGTCACAAATTATCTCCACATTTTATATTAGTCAAACCTTCTTTAGTCATGGAAGCTGATATGCAGCAAAACCGGTAACCTGAATTTCCTCATTAGCATCCCCAACTCTGTAATCTGCAGACAATCTACTTAATAAACAGCTCTCCAGAAAAGAGCCTCATAGACAGGGAAAGGAAAGGCCTGACCAGCTCAGTGAGCATTCTAGACAAGGCTCAAAGGAATCCATCCCACTGTTAAAGGGTGTTGATGCTGAGAGCCCTGATTTCCCCTTGCTAACTTTGCACGATACTTGGAACAGTCATTTCCCTCATTTTACCCTCTGTTTTGATGCTTCGGTAATAATGATCAGCCATGTTAGCATCTAAATTCTTGCTAAATCAACTTGTAAAACAGAAGTTAATCAGGAGAGAAGGCATTAAAGATGCTTATTTCAGAATTCCCTCTTCACTTTCAAGGTGCTCTTTAAAAATAGTTGCCTCACATATTGTTAGGAAACGTATTGTCAGGAGTGCTTTATTTTCTTTTAATTTGGGTCATAATTTTTGCACAAAACAGGCACTACAGCTTAGCTGAGATCTTGATAGAGCTAATTTTTGAAATAATCCTTTAAAGCTCTCGTGGCATGGATTAAATTTAGGAATAAAGATAAACAACAAAGTTAAGCCGAATTTCTGAAAAACACCTGCATGCACCGCATCACATGTAAATGTTCTGTGGGTTTCACAGGCGTTTGCACCTGTGATGGATCTGAAGTTCCTTTGAATGTTGATGTTAGGTTTTCATCTCTTGAAGAAAACCAAACACCTGCTCTGCTTTACACATGCAGCAAGGTACATTTTGACTAAAGATTCTTCATTAAAACTCATTAAATGCGATCTTTCTGGGGAGTTAGATGGAATAAGTTAGATGGAAAAAACAATTTTTTTCATGTGACCCACATGCCAGTACATGTGATTAATGATGAATCTCAGGGACAAGGGTGAGCTGCAAGTTTGGTTTTTGAGAAATGGTTATAACCAAGGTAAGCAGTCACACTTCTGGAAGGTATCAAAGGAGCAAAATCACTCTGATTCGAATAAAATCTATTCAATTTGGTTTCAGCTACAACCTCTCATTAAGTTTTTATATTCTTCATGGATCAGACTGTTTGAACGCCCATCATGGGCCAATTCCTAGTGGGCACTAGTGGGAGGGAGAGGATGGGACACAGATGAGTAAGATCCTCCTGTGCTCCAGGGGCTTCCAGCCTGGTGAGCCTGACAGGCACCTTGACAGAGGAATGATGTAGTGGAGGAACACAGTGGGCAGGGGGGCAAGAGGTGAGTCATGTATGGGGAAAGTGGCTGACAGATGACTCTGGTGACAGCTTCCTACGTGGAGTCTTTGCCGGCTTTGACTCCATTAAAGCACTTCTAATTAAAGTTAAGTAAGCCATCAGTTGATGGCGGAGAAAGAGGCCTGAATAGGATAAGTCACTTGTCACAGACAGAGCTAGTTAGTGACTGAGCCGGGTCCTGGAACCCCTGGTCTTCAGGTTGGGGGTTTTGTAGTGTCTGGGAGGATACTCTTATGTTGGTCTCAAGAAGTGCCAGGGATGGTGTGTTGCGACTTTTTATGGGAAAATTCTAATGGAGACAGGCAAGTTCCACAGAAAAGCTAAGTTTGGAGTAATCGTTCCAAGAAGCTATCTTTTATTTCAGAGGCGGGGCTTTGCTTTGATGTACTATTTTAATTGAACTGTTATATTTCAGTAGTTTCAAATTTTATCCTAAAGTGACAAGGAGGGGAAGCAGGGAGCTATCATATTTGAACTTGAATGTGTGCCAGGCACTATTTGGGTTTTTGCCCTGTGAGCTCACAACATCTTTATGGTGTTTTTGTTCTTATAATCTGTTGAGTGAGAAACTGAGGCTTAGTTTAAGTAACTTGTTCAGGTCACCCACTGGAAAGCAGAGCAGACTTCTCTGGCTCTAGGCCTTGTTCCTACTTCAGGGTGGTTACAGGGCTTGGAATAGTTTGTGTTCCTTAATTGTGTCCATAAGTTGTAACTTGAGTGACAAGTAATTTGTTAAAGCACTGGAGTTAGTGAGTGGCTGGGTCATGTGTGTAGCTCATGGTTAATCCTATAATAATCCATTTCTGTCTTCTGATGCACTTTCTTTGTTAGGAGGAAGGAGGAGAACATTGCACATAGCATTAGGTGGGCCACAGGAAAGTGCCCTTTGTAGGAGTCACCTTTATTTGTCACTCTGGAATGGAACTTGACCACCGTTGGTTTCTGTCTCTCATCTGTTTCCTTTCTTCCTCCTTTCTCCCTGTGATTTAGGCACAGTGGCTACCAGAGGCATTGCTAGCCTGCGAAGGGGCATTTATGGCTGAGGACTGTTAATTCCTTTTAGCCAAAGACCATTCAGGAACACACACATAGTTGAACGAAGCTGGAGTCATTTACCCATTGAATAAGGGAAATCACACGCCATGGGAAGCTGCAGTTGTCTCACTGTTAGGGTTTAGGCCCAAGGAAGCAGAGCTTAGCTCTGGATTGGATACCTTCAGGAAGCAGGGCTATCTCTATAACTGGGTATCTTAACAATTCTTACCTAGAAAGTAAGAAGAATGGGGTGAGCCTAAAGCTGCCATTGGTAAAGAAGGGGCAGTTACTCGTTAATGATGTTGGCCAGTTTTTGTGATGTGGACAGTAGGTTTTGTCTGTGCAATTATGGTCTCGGTTTTGTCTTCATCGTGGTCACAGAGTGGCCTTGTCTGATGTTGATATTGGTGAAACTGTTCCACACGAGAACATCATGGCCTGGCTGTGGGTGCCAGGCCAGCTTGTAGCAACACTGAGGCCTGACTGATAGAGCCAGGCCAGCTCCCAGTCATCTCGGGCGACATCTCTGTCTCTGAAGATATGGCAGAAGCCCCTAGGATCCAGAGGGCCTGAGCATTTTCTAATCAACTCTTCCACCCTTTGACTAACTGATACTGAGTTTGTCAGTTCCTTTGACTAACTGATATTGAGCAGTTGTGTGTACCTGGCACTGGGGTGCAGGAGTCAGTTCCCACATACCCAAGATGTCACTCCAGCCCTCAGACTTCACTGGTGCCATGACAATCATTTTTTGTGACTTGTTTCTCAGATGCCTGACTTTGCTCACTTCCTGTTGCACCTGGTAGCTGAAGCTGCCAGATTTAGGATTGCATCAGCCTTCACTCTCCACTAACCCAGTAATCAGATGAGCTGCGGTTTTAAACATAGGTTCAGTGCCTTTGCTTTATTAGTAACTGCGTTGTATTGCAGCACAGCAAAACACTCCAATATAACCTAGTATTCAAATGTACTCAAGTTGGCCTCAGCAGATAAACATCTGTAATGGTGTTTGGAGAGGGATGGAAGTGTGACAGTGCATGTGGCCAGTGCAGAGGAGGCAGAATCCAAAGAGGGAAGGAAAAGACTTCCCAGGAAAGGAAAGCCTGGTGTCTGCAGACAATGCATTAATTACATAGACAGATGAATAAATTCATTGCTGAAACCCCATTCTATTATGTCTGATCGCTGAGAACCATCTGCTCAGCAGCAAGGTGGGAGAGGAAGCAGCTCGGAACTGAAGTCCTGGCCGGTTGCATCTCTGTCAGCCTCAATGCAGTGGCAATAACATCTCTGAATGCTCCCTGATGGCAGAGAGAACACATTCTGAGAGTTCCCAGGTTTGGGGGTTTTCTAACTTGAGTTTCGAATAGAAGAACTGCATCCTCATTTATTCCCAAACCTGTTCTTAGTGGACGGTGAGACCAGTTTCCAGTCACCAATGAGTTCATACGGTTCCAGGGCTTGATTCTCTGGGCTTAGCTGCATCTGGCCCCAGTTCCTCTGTGCCAGTGATGCTGCCGCTGGTCTCCTTGTGAACCCAGGAGAAGCACTCACAAGGCGAGAGCCCAGTTCCTCTGTGCCAGTGATGCTGCCGCTGGTCTCCTTGTGAACCCAGGAGAAGCACTCACAAGGCGAGAGCCCACAAGGAGCTAGACCCAGAGCAGCACAGATATGAACAGGAACAGCACTGCCTGAGAGAAATGCCAGCCACAAAATCTTAAATGTTCTAGTCTCCACACTGGAAAAGTGAAGAGAAACAGGTAAAATTAAGTTTAGTAAAATATTTTATTTAACACAAAATATCTAAAATATTACTATTTTAACACATAAGGAGTATTTCATATTTTTTCTTTGTATGAAGTCTTCAAAATGCCACGTGTACTTTACTTTGGCACATCTCATTTTGAACTGACCGCTTTCCCAGTGCTCCATGGTCACTCGTGAGTGGCTACGGCATCAGAGAGCACAGAGCTAGAATTCAAGGGGCTACACGCATAGCCCCTGTTCTGGCTTATTTAAGGCTCTGATTTCTTGGAGCAAGTCTGGAGTTCTATAGCCTTACCATGTTTCTAGAACCCACAGAGAGCTGAGTCTAATGGAAAGCTACCCCAGGAAGGTCCACTCAGTACCCTCAGTTTGAACTGAAACCTTCATCTGTGCTTCCAGCAGATAAGCCCTTCATTAGGCACCAGGTCACTTAGTCCTGGTTGATTGACTGCCTGCTTGGCTTTCCCCAGCTGACCCCCAGTCTATCTATGACCAGACCTTGAAAGGCAGGGACCAGCCCATGTCACCTCCTCTAGGAAGCCACCCTTGACTACCAAGCTCCCGGCCTACCTCCCTTAGGGTCACTCTCCACTTTCATTGTTTCTTCCCTGCCTCCTGCCGGGACTCTGAGCTCCTGGAGGCAGGACTGTGCCCTGAGGTCTCTGTCCCTGGAGTACAGCATGGAGCCTGGCATAAAGCAAGTGCTTGGTACATGTCACTGACTCACTTGAGAAAGGAGGTTGGGCTGCTGGACACACCACTCACTAGCTGCTCACAGTCTTAGCTTCCTGGGACAGATGCCCATGAAGGTGGCACCGCCTGCTGCCTTCTGGGCCTTCCACTGTGGCCCGGCCACAGACTGGCATTCCTGCCAGGAGCCTGAACCAAATGGTGACAGACGTGTATTTGTTTCATCCTCACCTATTTCCTGCTCCATCACCTCCCAGGCCCCAGAAATTCTCCCAGTAGGGTAGGGAGCAACCTTCCCTCAGGATTCCCTGGGAAGACTTTTCCCACCACCCTGCCTCCTCCCTCACCCCACCGGCACCCCTCGTCATCCTGAGATGCTCCACCGCCCTGGTACATAGGACAGACTACTAAAAATTGTGCTGTCAGAGAGGACGGTGCTCAAATAAATACACATCCCCCTCCACATCTCCCCCAACATCACTGGGGCAGAGAGAGAGTCCGGATGGGCTGTGTTGTGGGGAGGCTGGTTGGGGGGAATCTGTGAATAGTGCCGAGGTGAAAAAGCAAAGCTCAAAGAATTCAGCCTTTTTTGAAAGAGATCTGAAGACTGGAGTCCCAGACCCGTGATACTCGGTCCCTCTGGATGCGGAGCCCACTGAGGCTGTACTCTGGGACCCCGCTGGTATCTTCTAGGGACAGTTTGTGGCCAGGGGACAGGAAGTGGTGCCACGGGGAGCTAGTGCTGTGGAATGTGGTACAAGGGTTGGCCCTGTCCAATGAGGTGGGCCCTGTGTGGGGCCTGAGCAGCCATCCATTCTGGCTGGGATGGGGGAGCCTGACTAGGTAGTGACTGAGGGACAGGCTGGTCTCTTCAGGAGACAAAGAGGGCCTGAGGCTAGGGGCTGGCTGGCAGGGATGGACAAGGCAGGGGAGGGGCTGGAAAGAGATGAGGGGGCAAAGGCCAGGGTCCTCGAGCTCCTCCCCACTAGGGCCCTTTGCCCTGAGTGTTATTAGTCTGGACAACACTCTAGGAGCCTCTCCTGACTCCCACAGATCTGCCCTGCCCAGGGGAAGGCTCTCCGGGGAAAAAGGTCCTGGGAATGGCGGAGAGAGCCAGCACTTCTACTGGCAAGGCTCCTTATCTGGGGCTTGCCCTGGGTCCAGTGGGTCAGACTACACGGGCCTCTCTGTTAGGCTCCATGCCAGCAGCTGGTGGCTCCTTCAGGACAGCCGTCAATTCTGTGGACCCCTCCGGGTGGGCTGGCCTTCTGACAGTGTGCTTGGTTGTCTGTCTTGGCCAAGCGGAGAGAGGCCACTGGTTCAGGGATGGCTGCTCATGGTCCTGCTGGACGGCCAGGTAAAGACCCGGGCTGGAAGTTCCGACAGGGGCCAGAGTGGCCAGGGATGCGGGGCCAGGCCAGGCGGTTCCCCGCGTCTCTCTGCTGTGTGGTGTGGGCTCCCTCTATGACTGGGTGTTTGCTAGGTTCTGGCAGGGGAGGACTTGGAGGGAGGCTGGGATGTTAGGAGAGAAGTGGGGGAAAACTTCTGCTGCCTTTTCCAGCTCTTGCCATTGTCTTTCCAGAATCAGCAGCAGCAGCTGGAGATGAGGGTCCCAATGCCCTTTCTTTCGGGTGAACACTGTCTCCCAGCACCCACACACTGGTCTGAGCGCTGACAAGGCAGAGACAGCTTCATCTATAGGTTTGAGCATCAGTGTCGCTGCCCTTCTGTCCCTGATTCTGGGGGTGGGCGGCAGCTGCTGTGAGCGCTTATTATTCTCTGGATTGTTCAGTGGCCTCTTTCTGTTCATCCAGCCTTCCAACAACTGTGTCAACAAGTCCCTGTATTGAATACCCTCCATGTGAAGCACCTGTTATGGTTTCTGTTTCCTACTGGATCGTGACAGGCACAGCACCGTTACAGATTTGCTTGGCTGTTCTCCATCGCCCTCATTACGCATCAGGCTCCATAGGCAGGGGCCATGTCTGTCTTGTTTATTTTTGTATCGCCAGTGCTTGGCAGAGAGAGAGTAGGTGCTCAGCTTGCATGAGTACTTGGGATTTAATTTTTTGAAATGTTTTCTAGAGATAGGATCTCACTTTATGGCCTAGGTGGGCCTTAAATGCCTAGCCTCAAGCAATCCTCCCATCCAAAGCGCTGGGATTACAGGTGTGAGCCAACATGGCTTCAGTTCTTAATGCTGGTTAATAATCCACTAAATGGAGTCACAGTCCATGAATGAGTCTCACTCACAGTTTGCCAGTCCCAGGGCTGGGGGAACTGGTGGAGGCTTGTTCAACAAGGTAAAACCCCATCTCTACTAAAAATACAAAAATTAGCTGGGTGTGGTAGCGGGCACCTGTAATCCCAGCTACTTGAGAGGATGAAGCCGGAGAATTGCTTGAACGCAGGAGACAGAGGTTGCAGTAAGCCAAGATCATGCCATTGCACTCCAGCCCAGGTGACAAGAGCAAAACTCAGTCTCAAAAAAAAAAAAGAAAAAAGATGCTCAAGTGACACACAGAAAGTGATATGGTTTGGCTGTGTCCCCACCCAAATCTCATCTTGAATTGTAACTACCACCATTCTCATAGGTCATGGGAGGAACCTGGTGGGAGGTGATTGAATTATGGGGGCAGGCCTTTCCTGCACTGGTCTTGTGATAGTGAATGAGTCTCATGAGATCTGATAGTTTTAAAAATGGGAGTTTGGTTTTCTGTGGATGGTGTGGGGTGGGGAGATGGGGTGACGGGTCAATGGGATAGACGACTGGGTGTGGGGGTGAATGGGGTGGGGGACAGGGGCGCAGAGGTGAGGGGGGCGAATCCTGTCACCAAAGGGGCTGGACTTTCTTCCCTGGCAGGCTCAGCTGCACCTGGGATGTGGAAACCTTGGCGGGGGCGAGCACCCAGGCCAGTTTCATGAGCAGCAAAACAAAAACAAAACTTTAGTTGGTTTCCAATCGCTCACCATGCTGCTGCTTTATAAATCATTTTAAAGTGATTTCACTAATAAAATTCAGCATGTACAGCGTTTTATTTTTAATGTACACATTTTAAAGCATAATGTTACATGCATTATGGAAAGGTGCATAGTGAGAGAAATCATTTCCATTATATATCAACTTCCTGGCTAAAAATTCTTTGGATAAAATCCCATATTTATTTTATATCAGTGGACACCCATGTCAATATGGTTTTCACTGAGGGACCTTAGAGGGAAACTTTGAAGTGGGAAGGTGATCTGTGTTCTTGAACAGAAAGACACATTTTTCTAAAGTTCTGAGCTCTTTCTGTGTTTGTAAATTTTACATAATCCAAATAAAGTTATCAGAGTGTTAAAATTACTCATGCTGTCTTTTACTATTGTGATGGCATTAAGAAAACTTTTGAAATGGAGTCAGAAAGACTTGCCTTTCTAGATATGAAAATGTGCTTAATTTCCACAAGTTATTTACTAACAGCTGAAACAACATATCAGTGAATGGAACAGGTTAGAAAATCCAGGAACACCCCAATATGTGTAAGAATTTATTAGGTTGGTGCAAAAGCAATTGCGGTTTTTGCCGCAATTAAAAGTAATGGCAAAACCGCAATTGCGTTTGCACCAATCTAATAGAATTCGATAATGGT
>NW_012106498.1:322653-323764 GCF_000951045.1 Mandrillus leucophaeus | reverse complement strand
CCCAGGTTCAAGTAATTCTCCCACCTCAGCCTCCTGAGTAGCTGGGATTACAGGTGTGCGCCACCATGCCTGGCTAATTCTTGTATATTTTAGTAGAGACGGGGTTTCACCATGTTGGTCAGGCTGGTCTCAAACTCCTAACCTCAGGTGATCCCCCCGCCTCTGCCTCCCAAAGTGCTGGGATTACAGGTGTGAGCCACTGTGCCTGGCCTTATTTTTATTTTTTTGTTTATTGGTATCTTCTGTGAACTTTTAGCCTCTTCAGAGGTAGAGGGAATATTTTTATATGTGCTTGATTATTTTATTATACATAGATTTTAGTGTACAAATATGTTTTTATTATAGTTTTGTTACATATATGCAAACAATTTTAAATTAATCATTTTAGTTTACCAGTGTCCTTATGAAAATGAAAACGAGCAAATATAAGTGATTATCACTATTCCAAAAGCACTGCTTTAATTTATAGTTTTTTTCATAATAAACTCCCCAACTGTATGTATGCATTCTTTCAATCCAGTTATTCATCAAGCATAATCTGAATATCTATTATGTAGCAGACACAATTCACCATCTCTGAGGACTCTTCCACCCTCGACAACTTCATATTTAGCTGCCCAGCCTGAGCAAGCTGAGAGATTTAAAAAGGAAGCATTAGGACTGAATCCCAATTGGATCTTTTATTCCTTTCTCTTTTTTTTTGGAACAAAAGCAATTCTGAAGTTAGAAAATAGTAAAAGATAACCTTTAACTGACCTTGCAAAAACTTACGACAGTCTCAGATTTACTATTAATCATTGCAAATACCTAATTTACATAACATTCTATAAGTATTGAAAAAAATGAGCCATACCCATTCATTTGAATACTGAGTTTTCTTTGGATTATTTTTTTTTGAAAATTGAAGTAAGAATTACTTTGCTTTAAAAATTTGTTGTTTTTATTTTTGCCTTCTTTTTCCACAGTACTTTATTTAGGTGCCAATTATCTAAGTAGAACTGCCTGTTCTATGTACTTAATGTAAGGCATCATGGATTGGGTGATGCCACATTATATATCAATAAGATAATGTTTAAAATGTTGCCAGTTATAATTGTAATAAATAATGAAT
>NW_012106498.1:317559-319043 GCF_000951045.1 Mandrillus leucophaeus | reverse complement strand
CTAACAGCTGAAACAACAAATCAGTGAATGGAACAGGTTAGAAAATCCAGGAACACCCCAATATGTGTAAGAATTTATTAGGTTGGTGCAAAAGCAATTGCGGTTTTTGCCGCAATTAAAAGTAATGGCAAAACCGCAATTGCGTTTGCACCAATCTAATAGAATTCGATAATGGTCGATAATGGTGACTTTTCATATTAGTAGGAAAAAATGAATTACTCATAAATGAAGTGCCTGCTAACTATTTGGAGAAAACTGGCTATATTTTTATGTCACAGAAATAAGTTCATTATGGAATGCAGATTAAAAATTTTAAATGCACAAAATAAGAAAGATAACAGAAAAAACACAAATGCCTACTTATATTGATACGTGTTTATATTCCTACAAATATCACAAGCACACATTCTGAAGGTCGATTTAGCAAAATAAAAAATTAAAACCTCCTGTTTATAAGAAAAAAATTAACAAAAGACAGTATGTATATACACATATTAGATAAAAAAGTGATTTTCATTTTACAGAGAATTGTTCAAATCAACAAGAACTCATTTAAAATAGAGCAAAGCATTTTTTTTCAGATATTCAAGCAACATATGCACATATGAAAAAACATTTAGTGTTCCTGGGAGGAGAAGGTATTTAAGTTAAAAGGAGGCCGGGCGCGGTGGCTCACGCCTGTAATCCCAGCACTTTGGGAAGCCGAGGTGGGTGGATCACGAGGTCAGGAGATCAAGACCATCCTGGCTAACACGGTGAAACCCCATCTCTACTAAAAATACAAAAAAATTAAAGATCACGCCACTGCACTCCAGCCTGGGCAACAGAGCAAGACTCCATCTAAAAAAAAAAAAAAAACAGGAATGAAATACTGTTTCTATCCACAAGTTTGTGAGGGTAAAGAGTAGCAGTACATATACTGCTGTTTAAAGTTTACGTTTCTGATGACTTTTCAAATAGACAATTTGTTGGTAAGTATTACACTGTAAAATAATGTATGTGCCCTTCAGCCATCAATTCCATTATACTAAAATATCTCTAGGAAATAGAGATACATGCAATTTGTTTTTCTCAGCACTGCTTAAAATAACAATGTATTTGGAAAACCCCTTATAATGGATTTTATAAATTTTATAAATTTACCAATAAATTTCAGTGCATTCATAGGACAATAGGGGACCTTTGCAGGTGTCAGTAGATACAGATATATGATGAGGTGTGAAGATGTACTTTGAAAAAGTACATCTTTCTCAAAGTACAAAGATGTACTTTGATGATATATATACACAGTCTATAGTGTTTGTAAGCCAAATATGTGTACAAAATATAGCATTTCTTCTTTTCTGGCAGGTGTATTGTGATATTTTTTCTTATCTGTGATGTATAAATGATCAGTATGTTTAAAACTTCTAGTAAATGTTTTTTATTAATGAAATTATCCTTGGGAAAAGAAGAAATATAAATCTTGCACAGAAAAAATAATT
>NW_012106498.1:314766-317509 GCF_000951045.1 Mandrillus leucophaeus | reverse complement strand
AAAATGAGCATCTGAGAATGATTGAAATACAATGATACATCTAATCTTTAATAGATACCTCAATGTAGATATGATTGTATCATTTTACTTAATTAAAATGTCTTTATAAGAAGTAATATCTAAAAATTATTGAGCTATTATTTGTGTTAGAAAGTGTTCTAAATGCTGTACATAGATTCTCATGTAAGCATCACTGCAGTGTTCTGTGGGATAGCTACTATTCTCATATATTTTATTGATAAGGAAATTGAAGCAAAGAAAGGCTAATAACAGCTAAGTGACAGAGCTGAAGTAAATTTTAAGCCCTAATTAAACTGAATCCAAAAGTCAAGCTTTTTCTATTAAATAGCCTGCTCTTTCATTAATATGGTGAGTAATAAGCGCTAACAAAGATTGTACTTTCTTCACAAGAAAATTAAATATTTGTTTTGAAGACAGAGAAATAACACGCTAATTAATGCTTACAGTTACCTGTTTTAAAAAGTCCTGTCACTCTCGCAGGACTGCCCTACATTTGGCCTGTGCCACTGGCCAACTGGAAGTCATATCTCTCCTGGTGTCCAGAAGATATGAGCTTAACCTCTACGACCGTGAATGCAGGACACCTCTGATCAAGGTATATAGTAGCTGACTCTTTGAGCATGAGATGGATTTGGTTTAGGTACATAGAATAAAATGAACTTATCTCATTGGATACCACTATATAACTAGTTAGTAAATCATATGGAGTGTTTACTTTGATTTTTCAGTATTTGCATGTTTCTCGGTCTAATACTGACAGGCTGTACAACTGAGGCAGGAGGTTTGTGCAACTATTCTGCTGAAAAATGGTGCTGATCCAAATATTATGGGTTTCTATGGAAGGACTGCTCTACACTCTGCTGTGTATAATGAAGATACATCCATGATAGAAAAAATTCTTTTACATGATACAGATATTGAAGAATGCAGCAAGGTATAGATCAACCAACGTTATTTTCAAACTATCTGAAATACATTTATTTTAACGTTGACACATGTTAGAGTCAATTTTTCATATTTGGAAGCTCAAACATTCCTTGAATGAAAATACTTTGAAATGCCTTAACTGTCTAAGATTTTACTTTAAATACTGGAACTTTTAAAGAAGCATTATAGGGTACAGCTTTTTTTCATGCACTTATGGTAAATAATAATAAAAACAAATGAATTACAATAAATTTATAATTCATGACAACTGAATTTGGGAAAGGGAATAGTTAAGTGGTTTTCCACTAAATTACTTTTTTTCTAATCAGTGTGAAGTGACACAGGAAAGTAAAATTTCCCCTTATTAGGCTTTATTTTAAATTTCAAAGAAAATTAAAGCATTTCACAATAAATGTACACCTTGCTGCTGCTGACAAGTATTGTATGTGAAGGTGATTTCATTTGAAAGTGATTCCTCTGTGGAAAGGCTTAAGCGGGAAAAATGAGGAAAAGGAGAGCAATCAGAAATGCACAAGCTAATTTGGAAATTAGGTAATGAGGGAAAATACTGTGGAGAGGGTTTTTGTGTGTTTTGTGGTTTGTTTTCTGTCTATATGTTTAGACAAGGATCTCTTCAGTTTTGGGGATGATTATTCTTACTTTAGGCAAGAGTTTGTGGGTTATAAAATTGCCTGGGGATCAGTTTTGGTAGGACTCTGAGAAAACCAGGTTGGCAGTGAATAGAGACGATGAAGTGGCACACAGTTCAGCAGAGAGAAGAACACACAATTAATGGACATTATTCAATTCTGGCAGAAACAGCCACTTAGATAAGCATCTAAACTCTACTCTCAAGTCCACAATGTCTTGATGGGCAGGTGGGAGATAAAGAGCTTATAAATAGTAAAATCAAGTTGGATTTTGAGTTTACTAGTCTCTTCTCTACCCCTACCCAGGAAAAGTAAATGGAGTTTTCAGTGAACGGCTCTAACTTTTGCTCTTTCCTCTTTTCGGCCAAATCCCAAATGATAAAGGGCATTTGCCATGTGGGTAAGAGATGAGACTGAAGTGATTATCAACTGTGCTAGTCCGCAGTTAGAATTGTGCATGACAGTAACCTGGGGAAATTAAAAGCAAATCTCTAAGTCTAGGATATCCCCTGATGATTTTAATATAGTAAATCTAATATTTACTATTAAATATTACTGGACTTGTATGTTTTAAAATATTTCCTTGAAGCTGGGCATGGTGGTGCCTCTAGTCAGAGCAACAGAATAAGACACTGTCTCTAACAACAACAACAACAACAACTACAACAACAAATTTCTTGAGACACTGATAGGCTGCTGGTTAAGAACCGCTGAATAGATAAGTATATTGTAAATTCCCATATCTCAAAAACGTAAAAAATGTGTAGAAGAGTTGGATGATAGGTGCTGCTTCCTTTAAATTTCTCCTTTCCAACGATATTAGCCTGGCTTTTATCTGTCTCTACTTCTGTGGTTGGGAAGTTAAAAGGACTATTATTTGCAGTATCTATCAGCTGAAGAATAACACCTTTTCTTGGCCACCATCACTTATTCACTGCCTTTCATAGGGTCGTTAGAAATTTACTATTGGGTACTCTTTTAATAAGTAGAGACTGACTCTTTCAGGACTTCGAGTCTCTTTGTTATCATTCTGGTGATTAGGTCAATACATCATTATTAAAAGCAGGGTTCTCTCAATTACAATATAAAAAATTCTAAACCTTTTTTTAAAGCTGAAGCTCTATTATGGACTGCCTCAGTATGTC
>NW_012106498.1:312642-314716 GCF_000951045.1 Mandrillus leucophaeus | reverse complement strand
CCCCCTCCCCATGATAGGCCCCGGTGTGTGATGTTCCCCTTCCCGAGTCCAAGTGATCTCATTGTTCAGTTCCCACCTATGAGTTTCTCTTCAGATCGTATGTATGCATTCTTTCAATCCAGTTATTCATCAAGCATAATCTGAATATCTATTATGTAGCAGACACATTCTACCATCTCTCAGGACTCTTCCACCCTTAACAACTTCATGTTTAGCTGCCCACCCTGAGCAAGCTGAGAGATTTAAAATGGAAGCATTAGGACTGAATCCCAATTGGATCTTTTATTCCTTTCTCTTTTTTTTGGAACAAAAGCAATTCTGAAGTTAGAAAATAGTAAAAGATAACCTTTAACTGACCTTTCAAAAACTTACGGCAGTCTCAAATTTACTATTAATCATTGCAAATACCTAATTTACATAACATTCTATAAGTATTGAAAAAAAGGAGCTATACCTATTCATTTGAATACTGAGTTTTCTTTGGATTATTTTTTTTTTGAAAATCGAAGTAAGAATTACTTTGCTTTAAAAATTTGTTGTTTTTATTTTTGCCTTCTTTTTCCACAGTACTTTATTTAGGTGCCAATTATATGAGTAGAACTGCCTGTTCTATGTACTTAATGTAAGGCATCATGGATTGGGTGATGCCACATTATATATCAATAAGATAATGTTTAAAATGTTGCCAGTTATAATTGTAATAAATAATGAATTGTAAACAGTATCCCAATGTCAGGAGATGCTACTATATAAGAGAATAGTGAGAAAAAGAGCATCTGAGAATGATTGAAATACAATGATACATCTAATCTTTAATAGATACCTCAACATAGATATGATTGTATCATTTTACTTAATTAAAATGTCTTTATAAGAAGTAATATCTAAAAATTATTGAGCTGTTATTTGTGTTAGGAAGTGTTCTAAATGCTGTACATAGATTCTCATGTAAGCATCACAGCAGTGTTCTGTGGGATAGCTACTATTCTCTTATATATTTTATTGATAAGGAAATTGAAGCAAAGAAAGGCTAAATAATAGCTAAGTGACAGAGCTGAAAGTAAATTTTAAGCCCCAATTAAACTGAATCCAAAAGTCAAGCTTTTTCTATTAAATAGCCTGCTCTTTCATTAATGTGGTGAGTAATAAGCGCTAACAAAAGTTGTACTTTCTTCACAAGAAAATTAAATATTTGTTTTGAAGACAGAGAAATAACACGCTAATTAATGCTTACAGTTACCTGTTTTAAAAAGTCCTGTCACTCTTGCAGGACTGCCCTACATTTGGCCTGTGCCACTGGCCAACTGGAAGTCATATCTCTCCTGGTGTCCAGAAGATGTGAGCTTAACCTCTACGACCGTGAATGCAGGACACCTCTGATCAAGGTATATAGTAGCTGACTCTTTGAGCATGAGATGGATTTGGTTTAGGTACATAGAATAAAATGAACTTATCTCATTGGATACCACTATATAACTAGTTAGTAAATCATATGGAGTGTTTACTTTGATTTTTCAGTATTTGCATGTTTCTTGGTCTAATACTGACAGGCTGTACAACTGAGGCAGGAGGTTTGTGCAACTATTCTGCTGAAAAATGGTGCTGATCCAAATATTATGGGTTTCTATGGAAGGACTGCTCTACACTATGCTGTGTATAATGAAGATACATCCATGATAGAAACACTTCTTTTACATGGTACAGATATTGAAGAATGCAGCAAGGTATAGATCAACCAACATTATTTTCAAACTATCTGAAATACATTTATTTTAACGTTGACACATGTAAGAGTCAATTTTTCATATTTGGAAGCTCAAACATTCCTTGAATGAAAATACTTTGAAATGCCTTAACTGTCTAAGATTTTACTTTAAATACTGGAACTTTTAAAGAAGCATTATAGGGTACAGCTTTTTTTCATGCACTTATGGTAAATAATAATAAAAACAAATGAATTACAATAAATTTATAATTCATGACAACTGAATTTGGGAAAGGGAATAGTTAAGTGGTTTTCCACTAAATTACTTTTTTTCTAATCAGTGTGAAGTGACACAGGAAAGTAAAATTT
>NW_012106498.1:308056-309641 GCF_000951045.1 Mandrillus leucophaeus | reverse complement strand
CCAGCTACTCGGGAGGCTGAGGCAGGAGAATGGCGTGAACCTGGGGGGAGGAGTTTGCAGTAAGCCGAGACCCCGCCACTGCACTCCAGCCTGGGCGACAGAGTGAGACTCCGTCTCAATAAATAAATAAATAAATAAATAAATAAGAAACAAATAAATACAAGATGCAAGTAATTTAGCGGCTTTCATTATGCTATAAATAATTCATATAGGTCATTATTAGAGCTTTAATTGATAAGCCATTGTATTTTTATTTCTGATTTATATTTTACCTAAAATAAAAAAATTTAAGTGAGAATTAATATGGAAACTAGAATACAAATTTTTAAAGGAGTTATGTACCAGGGTCCTAAGATTATAATTACATAAATCTTTGCACCAGGGTCCTAAGATTGTAATCGAGAATAACATTTCATACAGAGCTTTCTGACAGCTAAGATAAAAATATTGCTAGAAAAAGCCCATGGACTATTTAATAACAAGCAGTGAAAGTTCATTTGAAGCCTATCTCTATTAATTCAGAGCCCAGCTGTCCGAATTAAAAAGAGATAGGCTTCAAATGAACTGTCAATCGTGTCAGATTCTTGGATGACAATGTGAGGCCCTCCATGGGATATTCTGCAGCCATTAAAGAAGTAAGGTAGATTTATGGGTAAAAAGAAAGTATACCAAGACATGGATGCCTTCTCTCACCACTCCTATTCAACATAGTATTGGAAGTTCTAGCCAGGACAATCAGGCAAGAGAAATAGATAAAGAGTATTCAAATAGGAAGAGAGGAAGGCAAACTATCCCTGTTTGCGGATGACATGTCCTATATTTAGAAAACCCCATCATCTCAGCCCAAAAGCTTCTTAAGCTGATAAGCAACTTCAGCAAAGTCTCAACTTACAAAATCAATGCGCAAAAATCACTGGCATTCCTTTATGCCAACAACAGGCAAGCAGAGAGTCAAACCGTAAATGAAGTCCCATTCACAATTGCCACACAAAGAATAAAATACTTAGGAATACAGATAACAAGGGAAGTGAAGGACCTCCTTGAGAAGAACTACAAACCACTGCTCAAGGAAATCAGAGAGGAAACAAACAAATGGAAAAACATTTTATGCTCATAGATAAGAAGAATCAATATCATGAAAATGACTGTACTGCACAAAGTAATTTATAGATTCAATGCTATTCCCATTAAACTACCATTGACATTCTTCAAAAAATTAGAAAAGACTATTTTAAAATTCATACAGAACTGAAAAAAAAAAAAGCCCAAATAGTGAAGACAATCCTAACAAAAGGAAAAAAGCTGGAAACATCATGTTACCCAACTCCAAACTATACTACAGAGCCACAGTAACCAAAGCAGCGTGGTACTGGTATAAAAACAAACGCATAGACCAATGAGCAGAATAGAGAACTCAGAAATAAGACTGCACACCTACAACCATCTGATCTTCAACAATCCTGACACAAATAAGCAATGGGAAAAGGACTCCCTATTTAATAAATGGTGCTGGGAGAACTGGCTAGCCATATGTGGAAAATTGTAACCCCCTTCCTTAAACCTTATACAAAAATCAACTCAAGAT
>NW_012106498.1:303860-305216 GCF_000951045.1 Mandrillus leucophaeus | reverse complement strand
GGAAATTAGGTAATGAGGGAAAATACTGTGGAGAGGGTTTTTGTGTGTTTTGTGGTTTGTTTTCTATTTATATGTTGAGACAAGGATCTCTTCAGTTTTGGGGATAATTATTCTTACTTTTGGCAAGAGTTTGTGGGTTATAAAATTGCCTAGGGATCAGTTTTGGTAGGACTCTGAGGAAACCAGGTTGGCAGTGAATAGAGGCGATGAAGTGGCACACAGTTCAGCAGAGAGAAGAACACACAATTAATGGATATTATTCAATTCTGGCAGAAACAGCCACTTAGATAAGCATCTAAACTCTACTCTCAAGTCCAGAATGTCTTGATGGGCAGGTGGGAGATAAGGAGCTTATAAATAGTAAAATCAAGTTGGATTTTGAGTTTACTAGTCTCTTTTCTACCACTACCCAGGAAAAGTAAATGGAGTTTTCAGTGAACGGCTCTATCTTTTGCTCTTTCCTCTTTTTGGCCAAATCCCAAATGATAAAGGGCATTTGCCATGTGGGTGAGAGATGAGACTGAAGTGATTATCAACCGTGCTAGTCCACAGTTAGAATTGTGCGTGACAGAAACCTGGGGAAATTAAAAGCAAATCTCTAAGTCTAGGATATCCCCTGAAGATTTTAATATAGTAAATCTAATATTTACTATTAAATATTACTGGACATGTATGTTGTAAAATATTTCCTTGAAGCTGGGCATGGTGGTGCCTCTAGCCAGAGCAACAGAATAAGACACTGTCTCTAACAACAACAACAACAACAACAAATTTCTTGAGACACTGATAGGCTGCTGGTTAAGAACCACTGAATAGGTAAGTGTATGGTAAATTCCCATATCTCAAAAACGTAAAAAATCTGTAGAAGAGTTGGATGATAGGTGCTGCTTCCTTTAAATTTCTCCTTTCCAATAATATTAGCCTGACTTTTATCTGTCTCTACTTGTGTGGTTGGGAAGTTAAAAGGACTATTATTTGCAGTATCTATCAGCTGAAGAATAACACCTTTTCTTTGCCACCATCACTTATTCACTGCCATTCATAGGGTCATTAGAAATTTACTATTGGGTACTTTTTCAATAAGTAGTGACTGATTCTTTCAGGACTTCGAGTCCTTTGTTATCATTCTGGTGATTAGGTCAATACATCATTATTAAAAGCAGGGTTCTCTCAATTCCAATAGTAAAAAATTCTAAACGTTTTTTAAAAGCTGAAGCTCTATTATGGACTGCCTCAGTATGTCAGTTAAGTACATAGAACTATGGCATAATCAGGATAGCAGTTTTAAACACTGAAAACCATGAAGTTAGTAAGAATACGGAGAATACATGTAGGTCATTATTAGAGCTTTAATTG
>NW_012106498.1:287931-296860 GCF_000951045.1 Mandrillus leucophaeus | reverse complement strand
AAGCAATGGGAAAAGGACTCCCTATTTAATAAATGGTGCTGGGAGAACTGGCTAGCCATATGTGGAAAATTGTAACCCCCTTCCTTAAACCTTATACAAAAATCAACTCAAGATGAATTAAAGACTTAAATGTAAAATCCAACACTAAAAACCCTAGAAGAAAATCTAGTCAATCCCATTTAGGACATAGGCAGAGGCAAATATTTCACGACAAAAATACCAAAAACAATTGCAACAAAAGCAAAAATGGACAAATGGGATCTAATTAAACTTAAGAGCTTCTACACAGCAATAGAAACTATCACCAGAGTGAACAGACAACCTACAGAATGGGGAAAAATTTTTGCAATCTTTCCACCTGATGAAGGTCTAATATCCAAGGTCTACAAGGAACCTAAACAAATTTACAAGGAAAAAAAAAAAACATTAAAAATGGGCAAAGGACATGAACAGATACTTCTCAAAAGAAGACATTTTTGCAGCCAACAAATATATGAAGAAAAGCTCAACGTCACTGATCATTTGAGAAATGCAAATAAAAAACCCCAATGAGATACTATCTCATGCCAGTCAGAATGGCAATTATTAAAATATCCAGAAACAACAGATGTGGGAGAAGTTTCAAAGAAAAAGGAATGCTTTTATATGTGTTGGTGCGAGTATAAATTAGTTTAACCATTGTGAAAGACAGTGTGGCGATTCCTCAAAGATCTGGAAGCAAAACTATCATTTGACCCAGCAATTCCATTACTGGGTATATACCCAAAGCAGCATAAATCATTATATTATAAAGATACATGCATGTGTACATTCATTGCAGCACTATTCACAATAGCAAAGACATGGGATCAATCCAAATGCCCATCAATAATAGACTGGATAAAGAAGATGTTGTGCATATACTCCATGGAATACTATGCAGCCATAAAAAGGAACAAGATCATGACCTTTGCAGGGACATGGTTGGAGCTGGAACCCATTATCCTCAACAAACTAATTCAGGAACAGAAAACCAAATACCTCATGTTCTCATTTACAAGTGGGAGCTGAACGATGAGAACACAAGGACATATGGGCGGGAAACAACACACAATGGGACTTGTCACGGGGATAGGGAGGGAGAGCATCAGGAAGAACAGCTAATAGATGCTGGGCTTAATACCTAGGTAATGGGTTGATCTATACAGCAAACCACTATGACACACATTTACCTATGTAACAAACCTGCACATTCCTCACGTGTACCTCTAAACTTAAAATAAGTTGAAAAAAAAGTGCACAACAGACTTCATGCTTCCATTTCTGCCTGTAATTTGAAAGGTGATATATGCATGCATACGTTTGAGTATATGAAGAGAGTATTTCTGGAAGAAATGTAATAAACAGTGACTTTGTCTCTTTGAATAGAACCTGGGGATATGGGTCTGAGGTGGGATTTTCTTTTCCAGGACCAGATTTTTAATTTGTATGTACTTTACTTATAAATTAGAACAAAAAAACTAGTTAAAGGTGTCCTAGGATTACTCTTACCTCTGAGAGAGGTGGTGTAGAGCAGGGGACTTAGAGAGCCTGAGGAGAGAAGAAACAGATAATCTCTTTGTCCTTCTTTCTTCCAAGGAAGCTCAGGGCTTGTGTATCCCCAGACTCCTGTGGTTTTGGCACCTCAGCTGGACTATGGTTCAGTAAGCTCTTCTGGGCCTACCTGGAACTCAACTACCATTTGTAAAGTCTTTCTATGGGGAAAACGCAACAGTGTTGCAGAGAACATACTAAACCAAACTGCCTCCACCCATTCTTTCTCAATTTTTTGTCTATTAGCTTCCCTAAAAAAAAGAAAAAAAAAGACTTCAGATTGAACCCAGGAGACCTGAGCCATCCATAATTCTAACTCATTTCCTCAGAAATGACAGAAACAACATGTGCATTTCTGTGCTTGGCTACCTTCTGGATTTTTTGTTTGCTTTATTTCTTTGAGAAGATACTCTCTATTTTGCACTTTCTTTTCTAACTACTTCTATGGTTTTATTTTGAGGAAAGTTGTTGCTTTTTCCTTGTTTGCATGCCTGGTAGAGAGCGACAGGCATTTGGTACATCTGTTGTACGGAATTTGGTGGATCTGTTGACTTGGTAAATTAAGGTGTGGACACCAAAGCAGATAGGTTACTGTAAGTTGTCACAGGTAAGACTTTGGTCTGAGAAGACACTGTAGAAGAGATTTGAATCTAGCACAGTGCTTCTTAATTGTGGCATTATTGACATGATTCTTTGCTGAGATATTGAGATGATTCTTTGTTGTGGGCCACTGTCCTGTGTGTTACAGGCACTTTAGCAGCATCCCTGGCCTCTACCCACTAAGTGCCAATAAGAACCGCCAGTTGTGACAATTTTAAAAAATGTCTCTAGGTGGTGCCAAATGTCCCCTAGGAGCAAAACCATCCTGATTGACAATCACCAGTTTAGAGTGATTTCGGATTTGCTATTCAGGGTCCAGAAATTGGTCTCTATATTGACATAACTCTTCAAATCCTGGAAACGTAGAGGTGTAACCCAGCTAAATCTTCTGAAAACTTACATAGTGTCTTTGTGAAGAATTGGAAAAGGTACCTGGATGAATTAGAAAAGGGCTAGATAAGGAAGGTTAGGCTGATTTTCTTTCCTATTTCTCCTCTCCTTTTATTCCTGCTGTGGATATGAGGTGCTCTAAGTCAAGGGTCTTGCTGTGTTGATAGAGAACAGATTCTTGGAGCCAGTAACCAGGTAGAAGGATGAAATGCAGACTTGATGGCTTTACCATTAAATCAGCTGTAGTATGGTCACTTCCAAATAGTGTATCAAGAAAACATTTCTCATTAATATGGATAAGGAGATTGTCCTTCCTAAGAATGCATTCATTTAACAAGTGTTTATTGAGGACCTACTATGTACTAGGAGGAAAAATGCTTTCCCTCTACCTCTTCATCCCCTTCTTTCTGCCTATTCTATTTCTGTGAGCTTGGTATTATTTATTTTACATTCTTCAGAATGTCTTACTAGCACGAATTCTTCTTTTCCCTCCCCCTTAATGTTCTTGATTTCTGAAGGGTCAATTGCAATTAAAAGGAAGAGGAGTGATGAGAGGGATGGCCTGAGTTTTCACAATGTTCCTTAGCCATATGTCAGGGCTCCATGAGTGCACACCATGCTGGACTGCATTCTGGAGGCCCTCCTTGGCTCTGACTGTATCAGTTAGCTTACATTGTGCTAGCACATCAGCTGCAAGGCAGTTTGTAGAATCTGCCTCCCCAGAGGTCTTCAGAAATAGAAAAAGATGCCAGTCTCCATGATGGTTTCAGTGCAGTCCTGCTGATTAGAAGGAACAGGTTAGATTTTTCTGTAAAGGTTTCATACAGTCTTGAGTGCTCTTAGATGGATGAGTTTGCTTTTTGGTGCAGGAGGGAGGGATGTAAAGTGACACGCTGTGAACTCACTGGCGTATCACTACACACATCCTGGGTATTTGTATTTATATATGTATTTATTTTGAGATGGAGTCTTTCTCTGTCACCCAGGCTGGAGTATAGCGGTACGATCTCAGCTCACTGCAACCTCTGCCTTCCAGGTTCAAGCAATTCTCCTGCCTCAGCCTCCCAAGGAGCTGAAATTATAGAAGCCTGCCACCACACCCAGCTAATTTTTGTATTTTTAGTAGAAACAGGGTTTGCCATATTGGCCAGGCTGGTCTTGAACTCCTGACCTCAAGTGATCTGCCCACCTCGGTCCCCCAGAGTGCTGGGATTACAGTTGTGAGCCACTGCTCCTAGCCCATCCTGGATAAATAGAGAGTAAAACATACTGTTTTCATGCTTTTAATGTTTTTAAAGTACTTACTTGTGCCATGTGAGGGAGGTAGGGCCTTTCTTTAGGTTCCTATGGCACAGAGGAGTCAGCAAGGCACAGAATCATTTAATTATCAGAGTGGCAGCCTGGCTTACACAGAGCAGAGATGGTGTTCCTGGATGTCTGCTCTCCGAGTGCATGCTCTTTTCTCTTGACCCTATTACTTCTTTGTGTTTGTGGTTTTTGCTCTGTTTCATAGAGTTCAGACATTTGATTTGGAGCCATAATATTTTACAGCTATAACAATTTGGGGAGCATATTTAGTATAAGTATGTCCCATACAACTTTTATACCAGGCATTCTATATGTTATCTGGCAATCCTGGCCCCAGGGCGACCCTATGTGAGAAACGTATAGGTCCATTTTACATGTGAAGGAACTGAGGCTCAAAGAGGTTAAACAACTTCCCCACGGTAACATCTGAGATGGAACGGCAGGCAGTTGACTCCAAAGCCCCCCAACATGGCCTTTGCTTGTCCGGGAGATGGAGCTCCCGGTGGAACTGGTTAAGGGGGTGAATCCATTGGCTGGGAGATGTCATGAGTTTGAAACTGTATTGGGAGCACGTGGCACATGGTGACCATCAAGCAATTTTTAGTCGCTCTCTCCCTTCTTCACCTGCATCAAACTGGAAATTTCCTTGAGACCCTGCACGCAGAGAGTCCTCTACCACACGTTGAATTGCAGCCCTTGTAGGAAAGCAGAAGGAAGAAGGATGATGTTGGAGAAGATCCCTGCCATTTGATTTACTACGACAGTCTGAGGCCTCAGACAGCTCAGGGCAAAGAGACCCTGGAACGCAGCCCCAGATCGCTGGAAGAGACTTTACAGGTGTCACGTTGGAGAGTGGAGAGTGAGGGAGATTATCTCAAAGAAGAGGAGGAGAGATTATTAGAGACCCTGCAAACTTGAAGATTCAGGATGGGTAGGACTTGGGGAGAAAAAAAAAATCTTACCTTTACAATAGCTTCCAGGACCACAAATTTAAGGGCTCTTTACCCAGTATTTCCTTGCCTCTTGTCTGTATCACCAAGATAACACACTGCAAACGTGGGAAAGGAGTTAGAAAGAACCATGGGAAGAAACGTGATGTGATCAGAACCCACCCCCCCCAACCCCCACCACTGAGGGCAGGCGCTCAGCAGGGCACCTCTCTCTGAGTTAGCAGCATCAGGAAGCCTGCCCTGGAAGCCACTGGCTGCAGGATGAGACTACCAGCCTCCACCAGGGACATCTGGAACAGGATGAGACTACCAGCCTCCACCAGGGACATCTGGAAGCCACTGGCTGCAGGATAAGGCTACCAGCCTCCACCAGGGACATCTGGAAGCCACTCTTGCTGGCTTCTGTGGAGGCCAAGGGCAGCCTTCCCAGCAGGCTGCCAGCTCTCTGAAGGCTGTTGGGGCCCATCCTACTCTCAGGGGACCTGGGCAGGAAGCATCAGCTGATTGTGCTCCTGGGTCACTCACGGATGGCCATTTTCATGGCCCAAAATGAATGCGAAGAGAAGAAATCCTAGCCTCTGCCAAGCACTATCACCCAGCCTTGCAGCATGAGTACGTCCAAGGGGCCTGATGAGCAGCACCTGGTCTCCCACTGGCTCAGACACTTGAAGCTACCGAATTTACATGTAATTAAAGACTCGAGTGCAGACCGCGTTTGAAAATAGACACTTGGTTAGAGATAGGACGCCCTCCTCATCAGATGGTTTTGTTTTGCTTTTCCTCTGCATATGGGCCTTACAATTTGCCAAAGGAAAGGTTACAGGGGCCACAGTTTTGTTTGGAGATGAGAAAGCTCAAGAATGACCTAACTACTGTCTTTCAATATGCAGAGACATTTATTACAAGGAGGGAACAGCTGGCTGTTTTCTTCTTAAACTGCAAGAAAAGGCGGCTCAGTTGAAATCCTAAAGACCTTCACACGCGACCCTCCACACTCAGCCCTTCCCCAGAGCACCTTGCACATAGGAAGCACTTCTTGCCATAAAACCCAGGACTGCCTGCCTTTGAGAAGGAAGCTTAGGTCTTGACCATGATTGAGGAAGGAGGCCCCAGTATCTATTTTAGAGAAGTCTAGTAGGTTCTGCCTGGTGGCTGGCAGCCAGGACACTGACTTTATGGCAGGGGCGTAATTATTTTTAAAAATTAAGGATCCTCAGTGAGGGAGGTCTTATTCATGTCAGGGCCCTTTGTGTGGCTGATAGGTGGGGCGTCAAAGCTCTGGCACAGACGTGGCTGAGCTGAACTCCTCTGAATAATAGAGGCTGGGAACATGGAAGCCTACAGCTATGAGAAAGTCCAGGAGGAGATGGGAGAAGCTTTTACCCATCCAGAAGGAGGGGCAGCCGAAGGAAGGAGGAAGAAGGGAAGAAGGTGGTCCAGTGCAGGTACAGAAGGTTCCAGACAGGCTGTGCCTGCACTGGACCACTCTCTTCCCTCCTTCTTTCAGCTGCCCCTCCTTCTGGACAGGTAAAAGCACTTCCATGTATTCAGTGGCATGGAGGGAGCCCGAGAAGAGCAAACATTGACATCACCACCGCTGTCTACAGCAGTGAGACCACAGGCACGGTTTAAAAGGGTCATATCCTGGTACATGATTTCAGACACCCCAGGGAGAGGTGCCTCTACTGCACAGCTCCTGGCCTGGTCTCAGACTAGACCATAAGCTCCCTCATTTTTGTATCCCCAGTGCCAAAAACTATGCCTGGCACTTGAAGGCACTTAATACGTATTTTTGGCTTTGTTGACTAGTTTAATTAACTCATTAGTGATGCAAAGTTCTAACTGCATATTTACAGATATTTATGTGTGCACCACATTATGGGTGGTGAGAAGTAGGAATTCAAAGAGACAAAATCATACTTCCCCTCCCCAAAATGCTTATAAAGCCACCAAGAAGACAAGACATAGACACATCAAATATAAATAAAATATAAAAGAGTATACCCTGACATGCCAAATATGTGTTCACAGAAACAAAGTTCCTCTTGCCAAACTCCTATGGTCTAAAGCAGTTTTTCCTAAAACATGCTTTCCAGAATACCAGTTTCTCAGGGTGCCAATGTGAGGAAAAGCTTTGGTGGTCAGATGAGTTCAGGGCTGGGTTAGGCTGATTTCTTTACCAGAGGGTTTCTTGAAGACTTAAAGAAATCTGTATTGAGATATAATTTGTATAGTATAAAATTCACCCACTTTAAGTAAACAATTTGTATAGAGTTTTTAGTATAGAGTTGTGCAGCCGTCCCCATATCACCGCAGAACATTTCCATCACCACCCAAAACACCTCATGCTGTTTGCAGCCATTTCCCATCCCCTTCCTTCCTAGCCCCTGACAACCAATACTTTACCTCCTGCCTCTATAGATTTGCCTATTCTGGACATTTCACATAGATGGAATCATTTACTGTGTGACCTTTTGCGACTGGCTTCTTTCTTTTAACTTAATGTTTTCAAGGTTCATCCACATTATTGCATGTATGCACTGATGGACATTCGGGTTGTTTTCACTTTTTGGCTGTCATAAATAACATTCTTATAAACATTCATGAGCAAGTTTTATTTGACCCTATGTTTTCAGTTCTCTTGGGTCTATACGGAGGAGTGGAATTGCTGGGTCATATAGTAATTCTGCATTTAGCTTTCAGAGGAACTGCCAGACTCTTTTCCAAAGCAACTGCATGATTTTACATTTCCACCAGCAATGTACATGAGTTTCAATTTCCCTACATTCTTGCCATCCCTTATTATTGTCTGTCTTTTTTACTACAACCATCTCAGTGGGTGTAAAATTATCTATTGTGGTTTTGATTTGTGTTTCCCCAATGACTATTTGTTCTGAACATCTTTTCATGGGTTTCACGAATCTTCAAAAGAGGACACAGTGGGCAGCAGTTCCTAAATACACTGGACCATGGAACCAAACTTGCAAAAGGCAGCTCCTGAAATGCAAGTCCACATCCCAAAGTTGGGAAGCATTGGCCTGAAGCCAGCCTGTGCCTGGAAATGTGAGTTTGGTGAATATCCTTAGGTCATTACTTCTGCAAGTTTTGCTCAAAGGAAAGAAATCTTAACTCTCCATTGTTTTACCTTTAAAAACAAAACAAATTAATTTTACCCCAAGATATGGCACTTTAGTATGATGAATATTTTGGAGACAAGCAGATGCTGGATGAAGCTTTTCACTTCTCTGCCTAAAGACTGGATCCACCACAGACAGCAATTGCTTTCCATTCATTCCCTGAAATCCCATACCTGGTTAGACCTTTTCACAAGATAATGTCTGTCTCTCAGGCTCATTCAATTCCAAAGAGAATCATTTACAACTTAGTTTTTGTCCCCCACGTCCATTCATTCTCCCTAATACTCATTCATTGCCCCTAAAAAGAATTACCTACATCCCTCACCCCCTCCCTCTCCTATGAAGAAAGTTAGATAAGCGTCTAGACCCCACTGCGTTATTGAGTAGTTCTTCTGCAATTCCCCCATGCTATGCACTTTAAAATAAATTTGTATGCCTTTTTCTCCTATTAATCTGCCTTTTGTCAAATGGTTTTTCAGCAAACCTCAGAGGATATAGGAGTTTTCCCTTGATCCTTAAAACATCAAACTTTATCAAGGGTGATTTTAGCTAAAACAAAAAGAGAAAAGGAGACAAAAATCTATCTCTTTACACAGCAGGACTTAACTGAGTAAAAAAAAAAAAAAAGAAAAGAAAGAAAAAATGTCTACCTCCTTGAAAAACTTTGAAAATTCTGTAGTTCGACAGGGGAGAGTTGAGGAAGTTGGACCCAATATGTTCCATCTTGTGGCTGCCCATGGCCAAGTGCTGCAGGATTGTCCTGATGTCTCTTGCCTCTGAAATGGTACAGCCACAGCCTGAGACATGGAGTGGGTGTCTTGGACATGCTGAGTGGCCTCAGCTTGATTGGAGACTCCAGGTTTGGAGGTGGCTGCACTGGGAACTGGGACACTGGGACATTCTAGTCCCAGCTCTGTTCCAACACATGCAGTAATGAGGCCACCACCACAATCATCATCACCATCATCAGCA
>NW_012106498.1:275024-286826 GCF_000951045.1 Mandrillus leucophaeus | reverse complement strand
ACCATCACCACCGCCATCACCATGACTACCACCACCATCATCACCACCATCACCCTTACCACCACCACCATTTATTGAGTTTTCATCTTGTGTCAGGCAAAGCAATCCACATTTACGAATATTATTTAAATGATCTTATGAAATGGGTAGTATAATTATTTTCACTCTTTTCCAGAGTTAAATTGAAGACTAAAATTTCAGATGCTTTTAGTGCTGCATAGTCATCTATGAACAGGGCCTCTTTTAGATTAACGTTGTATCTGCATGTATTAATGTGCTGTATTAGGCAGGCCCACTTAAATCTCTTTTGTCCCCCAGTTGGTGTTTTCTGCCTCCGCTGATACAAAATGGCTCTCCCAGGACAGGGATACCTTCAAAGTTCAACTTCTTACAGGGGCCTTTGCCTCTCTCAGGGGAGCTTGGAGAATGGGGGAATTAACCCTCATGGGACAGAGTGGAAAAAGGGTCTATCTTGTGCTGAAAACAGACACTTATATGACTATATGGGGAATGGGTGCTGTACAACAGGCCAAACTCTTGGATTGATTTTTCTAGAACCAAGGAGTAGAGGTGGGGTACCAACCGTATTCCAGCTGGGACTCCAAATTCCTGTCTGTAGGATGGCCTCTGCCCAAGGTCAGAAAGGAGGAGAACCGTAAGGTTCAGGACCATCTTCTACACCGGCTACCAGGACCAGGAGGCTCTTCTATGCTGTGTCCATCCTTATTGTTTAACCAGAAAGGGCATGCCTAAGCCTACAGCAGGGGCTGACGGCACCTACAGGTTAGAAAGAGATGGGGTCCATGAGGGTCCTATGTCCAGGGACTGAAAACAATCCCATGGCCCCAGAGACAAAATTACAGCTCAAGTCACCATGTTCACAACTCTAACGTCAACACAAGGCTCCCCCAATCGCCTCGCTGTAAAATAGGTGAATAGTTGTGGTTGGAGATTAAGTGGCCAAGCATGAGTCCCAGGATCAACCATCCCAGTTTGCCTGAACAGAGAGGCTTCCCAGGATGCAAAACTTTGGGTTTTAAAGCCAGGAAAGTCCCAGGCAAGCCAGGCTAAGTTGATCACCCTTGCAGGGACCTAGTTCATTCAAGGGTTCAAGCAACATTATGAATAATCAAAAGGTTTTAAAATCATATGGCCCTATTGGATGTTTATTTTATTTTATTATTGGTACAAATTCTCACTCTGTTGCCCAGGCTGTAATGCAGTGATGTGATCATAGCTCACTGCAGCCTCAAACTCCTAGAATCAAGCAATTCCCCAGCCTCAGCCTCCCAAGGTGTGGGGGTTACAAGCTTGAGCTAGTTCCTGGCCAGATGCATGCTGTTAATAGGGTGTCAGATTGTTTGTCAATTAAAGTATCTGTGGCTGAGATGGGAGCTGCAGCATTAGCCTGTAGGCAAGCCTTCCAATTTAGCCAATCTCTATGGCCCTTTCCTCAGTTGTCAGTTTGGTTGGTGATGGGCAAGCCAGCAAGACCTTTGGGTTGCAGGGCTTGTATTAGCTAAACTCACTGGAATGGCACGTGGGCCTCGGCACTTGCCATGTTTAGTTGCAACCATGCCACATCAGGAGGGTTTGAACCTCTGGATTGCAAAACTGTGAAAATAGACCAGTTGTAGCAAGGCCAACAATCAACACAAATGGTGTGTAGCTGCCCTTGACGGGCTTTTGTTGTCCAGTGTTGACATATTACCAAGGTGGGGTTGTCTGGTTTAATCATCTTGGGATATGGTATTAGCTCAGAATGTGATTTTTATTTACTAAGGAGAGTTTTAAAAATCTCTGTTTTTGGTAGTCTACTTGTCTATGGGAAGCGTTCTGGGGAACTAATTAAAATTCCCTAAAGGGAGTTAGAGGGAGAGTCTGGATTAATTATCCATCCTTTACAAAACAAGTATGAAGGAAGGAGTTTTGAGTGGTAGAAATATAAGCTGAAATGGGTCCTGTTCCAGAGGGCAGCTGTCTGACCCATGAGACAATCTGTGGTTAGTGGTTCCCAGAACAGTATGTGCCATCTATCAGGCCTTCAGCCCTTATTAGATGGGGCAGGATAAAAAATCCATAAAGATGGAGGAGACATTATTAAGGGGCCTCATTATATAATAAGTCCTCAGATACATGGAGGCCTTTAGAGTATACTCCTTTAAACACAGGCAAAGGCAATAGGAAGGCTCTAAAAGTCAGTGTGAGTTGTGAGTTGATCAAGGGGCCTTGAATTAAGAGAGATTAAGACCTGGGGCAAGATAGAGACCCATTTTGGAGTTTATTTTCATTTTGTTTCTGAAAAAAAGAGTCCTTTGAGGCATCTGTTAGGCCTTTCCATTAAACTGGCTACCTGGAGCCTATTGTTTAAATGAAGGTTTAATTGAATATCTTTTAAAGAGCCTAGTCTTGTGTATTATGAGAGGTGAAATGTGTGTCTTGGTCACTATCAGTAATGTGTGAAATTTGGAAGGGGTGGGCCTTCTGGTGAGGCCTTGTATTGCGGCCTTAGTATATATGAAGACTGTGTGACTTTGATTTATATTTCGGCTGTGAGGCAAGAGAGTCCCAGAGTTTTATCCTGTAGGGGCAACTTCTAGGCAATAGCCCAACAGTTCATAAAAATGTGCAGTTGAGGCCGTTTGCTGACCATCTCATGCTGAGATGACCGCCTGAAGCTTGGCCAGTCGTGCTGGCTCTTGGGTCCCATTAGGCATCCCTTAGGGACATGCTGGCTAAGGGGTGGGAAGCAGCAACGTTCCATTTAATGCCCTCATTTTTATGAGGGTTGGCAGTGCCATCTATACAGTCTACAAACTCTTACTGCTGTTCACTCAGTTAATCCAAGAGACTTCCAGATAGCCAAGGGGTCTGAGGTGGGTGATCTTACAAGGGACTGAGGACAGGGGAGGCCACCTTTCTGCAGGTAAAGTAGACCAGAAGGTGCAGACTTGGCTCCATATAATATCAATGAGACCTTATTATCTGTGCCAAGCTCTTTGGGATGCTGCTTTCATGACCCAAAGAATAGTGGGCAGCTGGGCATGGAGTCCCACAGGCTCAGGGTCTCTGAGAGCCTCTATTTTCAGAAGAGCCCAGTATGTGGCCAGCAGTTTTTTCTTTAAGGTGTACAGCATGGAGCCAAGAAGGGCAGTTTTTTTTTGCATCAGAAGACCCTGGGCAACTCATGGCCAGCACAGGTGGTCCAGACACTCTGGGAGGTTGGAGGAGGCTGCCAAAGTGTCTGCAGGGAAGGAGTCTCCAAGGGTACTAAAAAGAGTAGTGGCAGGGATCAAGAGAGCATGAAGTTTGCTGGTGACAGCAGCAAGGTATGCAGCAAAGGAGACAGGTAGGCTGCAACCCCCACCTGAGCAACATCGACAATGAGGCCGGGGTTTCATTTCTCTACTGTGGAGAAACCCAGACAACACCATCCTCCATCGGGGTTGCTCGAAAGGCACAGACAAGCCAGGATTCTGCTCCAAATAATGATAAACGCTGACGCTGTAGAAGTGACGGGCTCCTAGGACAGGCCTCCACCACACACACCAGAATGCCTCACCCCGGGAAGAACGGCTCAAGTAGCCTATCACTCTCCTTGCCCTAGGGTAAGCCCCACTCTGGGCTACTGTTTAGTCTTGGAGTTTAGCCAGTTACCTCTGTTGACTTTGAATGAATGTCGAGGAAATTTGGGTAGGGGGAGACTTGATCATTGACGGAGGCAACAGGGCTGAGCTTGAGCCCTGTGCAAGCTTGAGTTCTGTCCCAAGCCCTCTCAAGGTGGCCTGGAACCAAGTGACAAGCCAAGAGCAGTCCCCAACAAAGCTGCCCATGAGTCGGTGCCATGGCCATGCCCTCCTGCTCACAATGCCAATTGTTTTATAAGATGTAAAAGTTCTTTTGGCAGTGGACACAACACAAAGACTCTGAAATAGATGAAAGGCAGAGCTTTTTGTTACTCACAGTTCCAAAGGAGAGCAGGCTGCCAGGCAGGGCCGTGCAGGGGGTGTGCCCAGGGGTGGTTGTACCAGCACACTGGAGGTTTCAGGGCAGCTTGTGTATGGCAAGTAGGGTGGGCTTAGCTAGGTTTCATGGGGTCCCTGGGAATTGATTTATTTACACAAAATGGCAGTCTCAGGAGGATAGGAGCTGTCCCTAGTTGTCTAATACTTGACCCCAGGCAATTAGGACTGGTGCATAGTGGTCTGGAGAGACTGCCATAGTGGGAGCCCCCAAAGGGAAGTGGTTGAAATGTAGGCTTAACTGCTCAAGAAAGTCAACTAACTGGCCTCTAATCAGGGCCTTAAAACCAAGTCAAGACAGTATTTTTTTTAATTACATTACAACTGGTACAGGTGGCAGGGGCCTCTTCCAGGCCCAAGGAAGCAGCACCTCAGGCTGCCCACCCCTGCACACCAGAGGAGGAACCCAGGTCTAGGCCGGTCACCAGTCACTGTAATGAGAGTCCCTGTGCCAGTTTTTCGCTCGGGCTTGGGCATGCGACACAGCCCTAGGCAATGACAGAGTTGATTCATTCTATTTCCATTCGCACATTTATTTCACTTGCTTCGAGCACCTACTGTTTACAAGGCACTCTTGTGGGCACAGGGAATTCGCAGGGATAGAACAAAGTCCCTTCCTCATGGAGCTTTTGCCCTAGGGAGAGAGCTGCTGCAATGGGCCAGGGTGTTTTAATCACCTTCCACTCACTCTGTTGGTGAGGGAGGGATTCTTATCCCAGAGATAGGGGGATGGCCCCATACACAACAGTGACAGGCCAGACAGACAAGATGGACAAGAGTTTATGGGTCACATATGTTCACAGCTTGGGAGAGGAGGATGCAGGGCCACATGGGGGCTACACCTGGGAACGGAGGGAACCAGCAGGTGTTAGGAGAGGCAGGCTTTGCTGTATTAAGAGGATGGGGTGACCCTAGTTCCCATGTGATGATGTGATGGGCTTGTTTGAATAATTCTGTGGGCAGGCAGGGAATGGAAATGCAGGGACAAGCAGGAACTGTGCCTGGTCCCCTTGAGAAGGAGGTTGGAGGTGTGCATAGGGGACCTTGCAGTTAGCCCATTCAAGGCCCTCCTGGTTTCACCAGATGTCAAGGCAACACCTAATATCATTGATATTAGTTTTAGGCCTTATACCCCAGAGGACTGCTTCTGGGATGTGGCTTTTTTATGTCCTTGAAGCTTATTGTGTAAAGATATGCTTGGAGCTGCAGCAGCCTCTGTGAGAAGATGAGTGAAAAACCATAGGAATGACAGAGAGGCTGACTTGGGCCCTGAACAGGGTTGAGCTACTGAATTACTCAATCCTGGAGGTGCTCTGCCTCCAGCGTTTCCATTAAATGGGATGTGGCACTCAGTTCCTCTCTGGGTTGGGATTCTGTTCCTTCCACTCAGATGTAGCCTGGTCCTGTGCTCATACTGCATAATCCCGTGTGTATCAGTGGCCCTAGCTTCACAGTGCGAAGGAGCACAGAGCAGATGTGGGTTCCTTCTGTGTCCGTGCATGTCTCTGTGCAGGTGTGATGATGTCTGGTGTACATTCTTTTTGTTTTGTTTTGTTTTTTCTTTTTAGAGACAGGGTCCCGCTCTACTGCCCAGGCTGGAATGCAGTGGCACAATCATGGCTGACTGCAGCCTCAAACTCCTGAGTCCAAGCGATCTTTCCATCTCAGCCTTCCAAGTAGGTAGGACAATGGGTACACACCACCATGCCTGGATAATTCTATTTTTAGTTTTTTGCGGAGACAGGATCTCACTATGTTGCCAAAGCTGGTTTTGAACTCCTGACCTCAAGTGATCTCTCACCTTGGCCTCCCAAAGTGCCAGATTACAGACAGGAGCCACTGCGCCTGGCCTGATGTGCATTTTACACAAAAAATACAACAAGCCCCAATGTCTCATTGGAGGGTACTGGGAGGAGGAGTCCACCAGGGGGCTGGCCAGTCCTGGAGAACCAGAGTGTTGGCCTCTTAGGAGGGATGTCATGGGCCACTCTAGCAGCAGGAGAGGTCAGAGTCAGTGACCCACACTTAGCCAGATCAAAGGAAGCTTTAGAACAGGGGAGTGTCCCCTCTGTTGTCACTGATGACCTGAAGACCCAGGAATAGTCTAAGTGCTGATGACCAAGAGGCCAAGGTGCTGATACCAGTGACCTGGGCCACCATGAGCCACTGCACCTGGAGATAGGGGAGTTCCTACAACGGATGGCAGCCTTTCCCATGGCCAATGATAACTCTCCTGTGGGCTGGTTGGAGCTTGGGGGCTCTTCCTTACAGCCCATGACCTACATGCAAGGTCTTTTGTGCGAGGAGATCTTTGCCAGGTTTATTATGGTTGGTGGTTGGAGCCATCTGATGGCCACTTCTGTCCTCCAAGCACCACCTGCCCTTCTGAGGATTAGGGGATAGATGTGGCCATTTATTGAGCATATATTAAGTGTCAAAGGCATTTTACTCATGATCTCTAAATCTTACAACCATCCTTATAATCAAAGAAAGTGATGCTCAGAGCAACTTAGTGACTCATAAGCCCACAGAGCAAGGAAATGGTGGAGCCTGATTTGAACCCAGGTTCGTTCTGGAATGCAGAGTCTCCACTTTCCTCTGGCTACCATTCTGGGTATCCAATGCTTTGAGGAGTTGCCTTGGTGGCAGGCTGAGCTGTTACCTCCTTCCTAAGCCTCAGTCCCCTCATCTGTAAATTGAGGTCACAAGAGTTCAGAAGGAGGCATCTGGTGCCCGGCACAGAGCAGCCCTTGACCACAGATGCCAGCCCCTCTGCACGATCCATCTCCTGGTCCGACTTTCTGTTTAAAAATCCACCTCCATAGACTGGCGGCAGATGAGAGGATGGAGCTCATGATAGCAGCAGGGAATCAAGCCCGAGGTCTTAGAGAAAGTGATAGATGACCCCATAGTCTCATCTCTTCCATCACAGAGCCCAGGGTGCAGAAAGCCTCTCCCCCTCATAGCTCCCAAGTGCTGGAGCGGGAGGCACACGGGCAGCAGTGTGTGTGGGGTGGGGCTGCCGATGGGCTGCAGGCTTTATGACCTGATGAGAGACCCTGGAATGTAATCTGGGCTTTCATCACTCTGCAGCCAGAGCAGGGCAGGCCACTAGACCTCTAGACCTCTAGAGACCTCTAGACTTCTGTCCGCAGCAGACTGCCAGGCTCAGAGCTCAGGGAGCCCAAGGCAGGACTGATGGGCTGGGGAGGTGGGAGGGGTGCGGCCCTGGCTCCTGCAGCTCTGCAGGCTCCAACAGCGTTAGATGGGATGCCTGTTCTAATGGCCTCCTGGAGGTGGAGGGAATGCTGTTTAGGGGCAGGAACAACAGAGACCTAAGGAATGGGTCCGTGATGTGCCCTGTGAAGCCTGCCGGCTCTTGGGTCACATGCATGAGCTCTAGTCCACCTCTACCACCTGAAAGCTGTCACAAGTTATTTCACGCCCTAAAGCCCAGGCTGCTCACATGGGGAGCAGGCATCCTGGTGGTACCTCCCCATGGGGTTGTTGAGAGGTTAAAAGTCTTTCCTATTCTGAGCCCATCCTATATAAGTGGCTAATAAAGGACAGCCTCAGCATTCGTTAACTCCCGGAAGGGCCTACTGTCTCTCCTCTCTCTGCATAAGCTGCTCCAGTTGCATTCCCACCCAGTCTCCACACTTCTAGCCTCCAGAACTGGGAGAAATAAATGTCTGTTGTTTAAACCACCCAACCCCTGGTATTTGGTTATGGCAGCCTGAGCTGACTAAGACACAAGGAGAGCCCACACCCTCTGATCTCCGCTGTGAGGTGGTGACAACAATGCTAGGAGCTACCATGTTTTCGTGCAGCAGCCCCTGGGCGAAGTCTTGATTAAGATGAGCTCACATCAGCTCTACCAGGGAAGAAATGCTGGCATGCCCACTGTAAGGAAAAGGAAACAGAGGCACAGAGAGATGAAATATAACTTGTCCAGAATCACAACGGTTAGAAAATGGCAGAGTTGGGATTTGCCCTTTTGGGATCCAAAAGGGCAAATCTTTTTTTTTTTTTTTTTTTTTGGTGAGGTGGGGGAGGGTCTCACTCTGTTGCCCAGGCTGGAGGGCAGTGGTGATCATGGCTCAGTACAGCCTTAACCTCCCTGGGCTCAGGTTATTCTCCCATCTCAGCCTCCAGACTACAGGCACGTGTGACCGTGCCTGGATAATTTCTTTGTATTTTTTTGTAGAGATAAGGTTTTGCTATGTTGCCAAGTCTGGCCTTGAACTCCGGGCACAAGCGATCCTCCTGCTTCTGCCCCACAAAGTGCTGGGATTACAGGTGTGAGTGATGGTGTCCAGCCCAGAGTCCAGGGACTTAACTGCAGTGTTCTACTTTGCCCCAAACCAGTTCAGTTGCCTCTGGGTCTCAGTAATTCAAATTTTACAATTATTATTTATATACTCACAGTCTGTGAAATTTATACAACACAAAATTATGTGAACACACTGCCAGTTTCCCTTGCAGGGCCAGCGAGGGACCCGGCCAGCGAGGGCCCAGCTGCCGAGACTGCACAGCTCCACAGCAAACCCTCCCCTGCCTCGGGGAGGCTATCAAACCTTACAAAGAATTGAAGAGTAGATTTATCAAATAATAGGATACATGATGGATTAGAAAATTATTGACCAGATAATGCAAATTTAGAGCCATATATAAAAATTGTGGCCCCTAGGGATAAGTAGGCCTTATCTTGACTGGACTTTCCCTGTGTTACTCATGCTTATTCTTTTTATTATTTTATTCTACTTTGCCCACAGTGCTCTGTGCTTTGGGGTCATTCTGATTCCCTTTGACCGGTCCCCCAAAGGAAGCTTCCTTCATGGCATCTTTTGTTGTCCTTGAAGAAAGTTTTTGGTACAGGAAAGGTTAACCAGAAGTTACTCTGCCTTATAGAGTTAATATGTTGCTCATGAAACTCACAAATTCAAAAACCCAGTTTTTACCTCAGCATTTAATTTCAGCCAACACATTTTAAAATCATATATGTGTATATGTATATATATACAGATTTTAAATCTTATATCTTTTACATTTTTAGCAATCATTTTAAGGGCAACTTTATTTCTTAAGAATTTCTTACGAATTAAATTCCCTTATGCCTTTAAAATTGTATTTATAAATGTAATAGTTTTTATTTTTCTTTTAAGTGTTCCAATCATTTGACTTATTAAAAATCTTCCTGAATATTTAAATAATTCTTATGAATCTAATACACGAAATCTAGAAATATGATGTGTTTTAAGTTCTTTCAGGCCTTCTAATACTGTTTATATATTTAGGACATTTTAATTGAAAATCATAAATCTTAGCTGATGACATATTTTAAACCAGAATAAAAAAGGTGAATTTTTACTCCATTAGGGCCAATTTCTTTTTTTTTTTTTTTTGAAGGAATAAGTAACAATTTTATAAATGAAAGATGAATATGAGATTTGTTCAAAATAATTATCTTTCTAGCCAGTCTTTCTGTTTTAACCCTTCTTGAAAATTCTGGCTAGTAGAATGTGACAAAAGTACATGTGTGTCTTTATGGCTTAAAACAAAGCATACTTGAAAAGTGGAATGGGCTTCCTTTTTTACAGAGTTTTTTTGGTTGTTCATATGCAGGCACTTCAAAAGACTATGGAGACAAAGCACCTGACCCATCCTTTCCAAAATATTTTTTAATTATCAGAATTACACTAAAGAGTAGGAAAATTCCAGAGAATCAGCAAAGTTGAATACAAGAGACTAATGTACACAGAGGGCATAGAGTGACCCACTTTTTATTGCTGGGTGTCTTATTTTTTAATCAAAGAGCAAAGTAATTACACAGACACCATTGCATGGCACATCCATAGTTTTCTGCTTAAGGGAGAATGTACTCATTCAGCAGTAGGTTTCAGTGAGATTTCTTTAGGCTTCCACCTTATACATTGCAACAAGATTCACAATCACTACTTCTCTTTAGTGTATTTCTTTATAACTCCAACATATGTCACTTCTCAGAGTATTCATTTCTTGCTATCTAACATACATTATTATTTGGAAGCATAAAGTTACATTACACGAATATTTTGCATTTTTAAAAATAAGCACTTTTGCCACTTCTGCAACACAGTGCTTCACATAGTGGTGCAATAAAAGCAGAGCACGTATTTACCACACTACTTAAGATTAATTTTACCACTACCTTCTGCCAAACCCACATTGCTTTTTCCTCCATACCTCTGGGCAGTGACTGTACTATGATTTCACAGAGAGAATGTTAATATGACTTACGAATAACAGTACCATCAGTAATACTGAAATCAATGAAGATGCCCCAAAATATGAACTTTTCAAGGAGTAACTTCTTTTAAATATTTGGGCAACTCTGTTTTCTCTGTTGTATTGTCCACTGAGAAAAAAAAATCCTGTTCGATTATGCTCTTACAGAAGTTATAAAAAACCAGGTTAGGTATATAACTGGTTGACTCTTAAGATACTGTACTGCTTTCTACAACAGAAGAACTTCTGAAAAATGTTCTATAGAACTATATTCATCAATACCACCTCATTGGTCCATTCCATTCATTGATGGGCAAAGCACTCACGTTTTAACAAAACTTTAAAGCTTCCATAAAAGTTAAATTAGAAAAAAAAAAATGAATATGAGCCAACCACAGAATGAAGTATGAAAGTATGACATTTTTGTTTCTAAGAGTGAGTGCTTGAAAATACACTTGGTCACTATGCTGCAGGATAATTAAAGAATCAGAGAGACCAAGGGGTTGAGGAGGAATTATTTAATTATTTAGGTGCACCGACCCAGTCAGATTAACATCCAAAGGACTGAGCCCTGAACAAAGAGTCAAGCTACCTTTTAAGCATTTTGTGGGGCAGGGGGAGATCTGTGCAGGGGGAAGCACATTACAGAAGCGAGAAACAAAGACAGTTATTCAATTAAGACATGCATTACATTATTTCTTACTTTTCAAGGAACAACATGTTTTACGACTTGAGATGATCTGTCTAGTGACTTTGCAGCTGCTCAGCTAGAGAAACAGGGTCTTCACAATGCCTGGGAAAGGGAGAGATAAGGCTCCCTAGCCACAGAAGGAAAAACAGGCAGTTTGTTTTAAAGGACTGCAGCTCTTTCTCTTCCTCAAGGGGAATTGGGTTTTCTTACATACAACTGAGTTTTTTGCTTACACATTCTTTGATTTCTTTTAATTCCTGTTCGACCTACAGAGATGATTTTAATCACAAGACAGCAGATGAACATGTAAGTAACTCCCCAGGATCTGTCTGTGTCCAGTGTCATTTGTGGCGCTGTATGGTTTTCCTTTTCCTTCATTTGAAAAAACAGCAGCACTTGGTTTCATCCATTACTTCTACTTCAGTAGGGGCTGTGATGGGTGCATTTGAACATCCTGCGGTGGGGTCATCTGTGTTCAACTCTCCATTTGTAGAACTTACAACCTTGTTTTGGGATTGTTGCATCTTATCTCTGTGTTGATGTGCTTCCCTGTTTGATGACAGAGTAGGATCTTGCTGAACCACACCCACTGGAGTAGGCAACTGTTCACCAATCCAGTCACATTCATAATCAAACATATATCCTTTTCAATCAAACAAGTCAATAAAAACCTCTCCTAAGCAGTCATAGTCTGTTTTTTTTTGTTTTTGTTTTTTTTTGAATCTAACCTTCTTACATAACGAAGATACGTTGCCATCTCTGGAAAATTTTCACCTAACACTTCTATTGGTGTAGCCCATTTTGTATCTCCAATTTTCTGAT
>NW_012106498.1:262402-270729 GCF_000951045.1 Mandrillus leucophaeus | reverse complement strand
TTGATTAGTTCTCAAATAATTCTGTACTTTATTCTAAACCTTCCTGGGCCATAGTGACTCAGAGACAGGGAGGAGAGGAATGGGCAGTGCAGAGGAGAAGCTGGTGGTGGTGACCCTGGGGGACTGGCAGCCCTCGATCAGGCGGGCGGTCAGGGCATAGGCTGGGCACAGAGCAAGACATCCAGGGCTTATTGAAGGCTACTGGCCAGAGCCTGCTTCGCTCGCTGCTTTTTAAACGACTGTAATAGAAACAGGTTGCCTTAAGCCAGGCTGGGAGGGGGTTTCATTACACCTGCCTTGTAGGGATTCTGGGATCCATTATGAGGAAACACTACAATGTGTACACTACACTACAATCACATGGAAAGATGTTCAGATACACTCTATAAATATATACATATGAAAGGGAGTGAGTCCTTTTTGCTTTGCATGTGTGCAGTAGATGCTTAAACGGAAAGTTCAGGGGAGGCAGCCAGAGATAACGACGCCACGTTTCAGGAAGTGTCAAGGGAGGAGGGCTAAGTACAATCTGTTAGAAGCTGAGGACCTTGTTCTCGACTTGACCATCTGAAAGCACAGAGGGTGTTACCGCGCAGGTGCACAGCTGTGCCGAACGAAATTGTTCTATAACAGAGACTGGAGCCCCTGCCGAGAGCGGAGCCGTCTCCATGTGCTGGATCACAGCCCCGTGACGTCAGGTGTGTCACGCGCTTGCTGGGTGATGAGGCCCACATAGGGAGATTGTAGATGACCCCGGAGCAGCTCTGCTTTAGGATACACTTATAAGGGAGATTTTGGCAGAACTGGGCGGGCGGCTGTCGTGGGAACCCCCAAATCCACTGTGCTTCTGACTTTCCTCAACATTAGCGTCTCCTTTCCTGTCAAATATCCCGAGAGGGCTTTGCGATTAATTGTGTTTTTCTTCTGGGGCAACCACCTGCAAAATCTCCATGGAGGGACTGGGGAAAACGCTTCGCAGGACTCCTCAAAGCTCACTCTCAGTAAGGGAGGGAAGGCTGAGAGGTGGGCCTCAGAAAGAACTTTTTGGGAGCCAGGATCCATCCCGAGGGGAGAGAGAGGGCTGCGGCTGGTCTACTTCATCTGAAGTAAAGGCGTTAAGGAGCTTGCTTGAAGAGTTTAACTGGGACCCGCGCAGCTTGAGGGACATAGGACTGGCCTCAGATCCAAGCTTGGACAAGCCAGAGAACGAACAACAGGCTATTCATGGCGGCCAGCTCTCACGTTGGAGCCCAAGTGGATCATGGGAAAGAAGAACCAAAATGTTCACATCAAGGAGAGGCCAGGTAAGAGAGTGAGGTGGCCCGAGGTGGTGGCAGCTCCTGTGGAAAGGGACCATCTGAGGGGCTGGAGGTGAGGCCGGCTGCCCAGGGGCTGAGGGAGTAAGCGACCAAGCTGATCAGAGCGCCTGCTCCCTCCTCAGTGTCTGCACCCAAAGGTCGCAGTGCAGCACCTGGAGGGCAAGTGTGGTGGGATGAGGGTGAGGGAGAATCTCCACAGAAGTCAGAACACCTGTGTGAGAAAGAGGCCACCTCCACCTCTGCCAGGGCCAGACCACACTGCAGACCCCACCAAGTGGAACCGTGCCTACCGCCCTTCCGTCCTCCCTTTCCCGTTTCCACACTGGGAGGGTTAAAATTGCTTTGACAAGAAGACCTGAAGAAGAGTGATGCAGCCTACCACGCCGGCCCTTGGTTGCAGCAGGCTGGAGCTGGGGTGGGGACTGGCAGAAGAAGAGAAGGAGACTCAACGTTGGATCCAGTTTTTATCACCCAAGAATTACCAGACCACCTGCCCATGCTTTCATCCAGAACAGTAACTGATCCAAACAATAAAGAGTTGGTGGGAAATTCACATGCAGCTGCTTCTGATGGCCTGTGTCATCAATGCATGGTATAGTCTGTTGGGAAAATGGGAAAGTAACTTTCCTTCTCCTCTCCCACCCCCTTAAATGCCAAGCAGAGCCTTCCTTCCAGCCCTGGGAGAAATCTCGGCTCTCTCCTCATGGCAGCAGTGTCCAAGAGAAAGATGACCTGAGCCACAGCGGCTGCATACTTAAGTTTACATGCTCTAGTGGCTCATTAGGAAAATAGAACAGGTAGAATAAACTTGAATAAGTATTTTATTTAACCCCAAGATATCTAAGACATTATCATTTAAACATATACATTAATAGAAGAATTTTTTAGATATGTTACATTCTTTCTTTCTGTGCCAATTCTTTGGCATTCAGTGTATATTTTACACTCATAGCACATCTCTATGTGAAATGAGATCAGCCTCATTTCGAGGGCTCAGTAGCCACACGTGGCTCTCAGGTATTAAGAAATGTTTTTTGTTTGTCAGGTCTTAGAAAATCCAGTACAGTCTGAAACCAAAGCTGCAATCTTCCAATCCAAACATCCTCCTCCCCAACCCAGGCTTAGAAACCTTCGTAGAAAGGGCAGCCAGTGGAGGGCTTTTCTCTCGTTCTCATTTTACCTTTTCTTCTATTTAATAACTGTTCTTTTGGCCCCACCGTCTCTCTCTACCCCTTCTCCTCCGCCCAGGGCCAGTGAGCAGGGGAAAAGGCTGAACCCCGGGCCTCTGGGGCTCTCTGGAGTTCTCTCTGCCAGATTGTGTCCTGAGCAGTCACATTCTCTCATGCCGTGGTGCTTTTGTGATGGGGACCCCATCCGTGGTTCCTTGATGGGACTCTCCCTTTGCTGGCTCTTTGCACTCAGCTCTGGCCTGCTGGCTGTCCACACACCCAGGATTCCCCTGGTGGGGGGACTCACCTTGCCTGTCGAGGCCTTCCAGGCCCTTGGAGATGCCAGTTTGTGCAGCTGACCCTGCTGCCCACGCTTGGCTTATGTTTTTTGTGTTTTTAGTAGAGACAGGGTTTCACCATGTTGGCCAGGCTGGTCTCAAACTCCTGACCCCCAGTTATCTGCCAGCCTCAGCCTCCCAAAGTTCTGGGATTATAGGCGTGAGCCACTGTGCCTGGCCTCAATGTTATTTCTATAAACAAATGAGCATTCCTGATGCATTTATATCAGTCAACTTCTTGTCCCCCCTTTTTACCTTTAAAAAACTGCTTGTAACAAAGACCCAATGAAGCTCATTTCCAAGCTTACTTGGGTCTGAGTCTTCCAGGCAACTGTCCTCCCTTTGGCTCAAGTATACTCTTTGTATTTTCTGCCTCAAACTCTTCCTTTTAAGTCAACATGTACTAGTGCTGGGCCCAGAGCCAGAGGTGGCCTGGAATCAAGCTGGGCCCTTCCTCATCTGGCCAGCCTTCCCTACAGCCTGGATAGCCTTGGCTGTGCATGGTGCATGGCCCTGAAGGGCCACCAAAGCTGGACCGGGTCCTGGCGGTGGCAGGCCAGTCTCTTCCTCTTTGTACAGATGGGAAGCTAGAGTGAAAGGAACTAATCCCCCATAGTGCAGGCCAAGGAGAAAAGGGAAGAAGCAGAGAACACCCCTTTTCCCCTGATATGTAGACCATGGGTTGGGGGTAAGGACTGGGAGGGCTTAAGAGCCAGCCATGTCATCCATCTCTGTAGCCTGGCTATGGCTTTTGCAAGTCCCCATTCCTGTCAACAGTGTGAGTAGAGCACTCAGAGCTGAGGTTGGTGGGGTCAGGGGAGGATGCTGGGCATAGGGAAGGGCAAAGATGATAAAAACATCCAAGAACCAAACCTCTGCTCATGGAATCTCATAGTCTTGTGGGGGAGACCAGCACTGCATGAGTGGGTAATGCAGCACAGCACAACATGCACCCCAGGTGCAAAGGTGCCCAAGGAGGCAATGATTAACTGCATGGAAGGGCTAGGGGGTTGAGAAAGACTTTGAGATAAAAAGATAACAAGAGTTTTTCATGTAGATGAGAAGAGACAAGAAGAGGGCTTCATGTTCCTAAGGAGAGGGAATAGAATGTCCACCGCGTGCATGGATGCAGCAGCAGCGCTGAGCTGGCCACAGCTGCTGTGCTGACACTGAACCATCTGGGCTGGGTGATGTGGGTAGCAGGAGATGCAGCTGGACATACGGCAAGGTCATACCTGCAATTAAGGCCTGGGAGGTCACTTTCCAAAAGGTTTGTACTTTATCCTGAGGGCAGGGAAGGATTTGGGGCCAGAGATGGGCTGAATCTGACCATGGCTGAGAGACTGGCCTAAGTCCTTGGAGATGCTGCCTGACTCTGGGATGCAGGTTCTGCAGTACCCAGTGGTGAGGGCGTGGGCAGGGCCTGGGAGGTGGGAGGAAGAAGACCAATTCCAGGTCCATTCTGGAGGTAGAGTCTCTGGATCAGGCCTGAGGGAGGACCCGGCTTTGGAGGGACGACTCTGGTGAACCTTCGGAGGAAGTGGAAGGTGGGAAAGCTCACTTCTACCAGGCTGCAGTGCATTCAGCTGCATGTATTGTGAGCTGAGCACAGTGGGGAATGGATTTTGTCATCTTGGACTTCTTACGAAGTTCAAAGAGGTGGCTGGTGTTGGTCGAACAGCTGCCAGCATCTGGGCTTCTATTTTTGCCATCTCTTTGGCTGTGAAGTCCTTGTCCCAGGCAGGAAGAGGAGGTGGCAGTGTAGTGGATGTGGTGACACCCTGTCCAGGTCGCCTGTTCAAGCCAAGCCATTCCCTACAGCTGCTGGGGAGAGCAGCTGCTACAGATGCCTTCACCTCTGCCTGGGAACTACTGGCTAAAGTGAGAGACGAAAGCTCTGCCCACTTGACTCAAGGCAGGGCAGCTGCAGGGCCAACCAGCTCCAGAGCTCCCTGCAGTATCAGCCACAGCCTCACTTGCAACCTCATTGCCAGCCAACTTTTCCCACTGCCCCATCTTGCCTCCCTCATCTGTCCCAGGTGCATCTCCCAAAAGCCTCCCCAGTAAACACATGCACAGGGCTCTCTGTCTCAGAGTCTGTCCCCGGAAAGTCAGTCTAAGACAGCAGTTGTATCTGACCACGGTCTCAGGAAAGCAACCCTAGCCCTGGAGCATTCCTTGGCTTCTCTCTCAGTGGCCAGAATTGAGCCCTGGCTGCAAGGGAGGCCAGGCACAGTACAATCTCAGGAGTGTGCTAACAAAGGAGAAGGCAGGAATGAGTGTGAGGGGCACTGACTGTCACAGAAGTTTCAGACACTTAAAACCGCACATTTAATTTATCAAATCCCAGAGAATGAGAAAGTGAGAAGACAGAATGCCCCGGGACAGTTAATGTTCCTGGGATGATGTTTTGCATGTTCTGATGAGCTGGGTCTGTCCTTTGAAAACTTGTTATGGCTAAGGGCTGAGATGAGGAAGAAAAGGTGGGAAAATACAGAGGCTGACATTTAAGAAGCCTTGATCTAAGTGTTGACTGCAATGTGTTCTGGATGTGAAATCTGGGCTGTTTCGTCATCTGTCAGATGAGGATGTGATGCCTCTGAGGAGTGGTTGTGACCCAGCAAGGGAAACTGCATTGTCATTGTGCTGAGCAGGGCTGATGATGGCCAGGCAGGAATGAGGCTGGGAGGAGAGGACTGGGGAGCAGGGTGGAGTTCCTCAGGGGCTGTGTCAGGCGAGGCAGGGCAGGGAGGAGACAAGCCAGAGATACTCCACCTGGCTAGAATCTCCCACAAGTGTGACCCAAGGCACAGAAACTGGGGTGGAATGAGAGTGGACTCTGGTCAGTGGGACGCAGTAAAGTGGGTTGGAACCAGTGAGCTGGATGTGTGGCCCTTCAGGGAATAGAGATCCTAGATGTGGACTCAGAAATCAGTGTGTTTCCTGGACCCTGCTGGCAAGTAAGTTAGAACAGAAGAGGTATCTACGTGGGGCCTTGACTCACCCCAGATATTTTGCCACTAATTCCAACATTCTTTCTCTGAGAACACAAACATACATAATTTAATGTAACTTAATTTAGGAGAGCTAAGTAATTAAACATGAGGCCAAAGTACGTAAGAAAGTGGCAGTCTTTTATTGCAAATATGCACACACTCTCGGGCGAAGTTCTCTGGTCCTCAGGTGTGGGGGGCCAGGGAAGTCGCAGCGGCGCTCTCCGGTGATGTTCTCCGGTCCACAAATGCGGGGACCGAAGAAGTCACGCCGGCTCCTGCCGGCGGCGGACTTTTATGCCTGGGAGCTGGAAGGGGAGGAGTTTGGGGCATGTGTGTAGGAGTGGCTTCTTGAATTTCGGTGTCCCTGGCTTGACGTCATTCTGCGCATGCTCAGTTGATTTGGTTCTTTCCCGGGCGCGGGAAAATCTGTGATGAAGAACCCGGAAACAACAGGGACTGCTCCATCTTGTTCACCTTCCTTCATCTTGTCCCTTTTCCTTCACCCAAACACATGGGAGGTAGAGGGGTTTACAATCCCATTTTACTCCTATACACAGAGTCCTGGGCCACTGAATCAGTAAAAGTTCATGGTGATTAAGCTTCTGCACGGGGGTGGTCCAGCATCACCATGGAAACATCACACCCTTCTCCCAGCCCAGGAAATGATGGAGGGTGATGGGTAGGCACAGTGCCAGGAATCAGGCTTGGGCAGACGTACGTGCAGCACTGGAGATGACTGATGGAGGGAGAGAGAGGCTCTGGAGCAAGGGAGCTCATCACCTGCTGGTGTCCCAAGGAGGACCAGATCTAACTGAGTGAATCTAGCGGCACAAATTGGGATCTGAGCTCTGCAGATTTGGGGGAGGAACTGGTAATGCTCCCTCACAGTCCCTCCCTTTGAACAGGAGCTCGCCTTTGACTCTCAAGTCCAGCATCTAGTTATTACTGAGACGTGCTTCCCTGCACCTGGCTGTGAAGCAGGCTCGCCTCCACCCCGGCCCTGGGCCCACGTCCCACGCTGACCTCCTGCCCGAGGCCCACTCTGCTTTGCCCACCTCCAGAAAACCCATGTTCTGACCGCTCCTACAGCTCCACTTGCTGGCCCAGAACTCTGCTCTGAGAAGCTCATCAGCTCCTTGTGAATGTTCCGACCTCCTCCAGCTCTTCCTGGCTCACACTGAGCCTCTGACGTTTCTTCAAAAGCCTTATAAGCTCGGTAGGCCCCAGCGTCCTCTTCTTACCCTGCTCTCTGAGCCTGATGCCTGTGGCCCCCGACTCCTCCTGCCTCCCTTGACAGCCATGTGCAAAGCCACCCCAAAGGCTACTGATTTCCCTGCCTAGCTCATGGGACATGCATTTCTCCCTTGTCTCAGCCACTGGCATCCCAGGCCAGGATTCCTCATGGCCTTACTTTTCCACTTCTGCCTGCCCTGCCCCTCGAATCTGCTCCATGATTTGGGCAGGGCAGGCAGAAGTGGACAAGTGAGGACACTTCTCACTCATGGGCAGAACACGACCGTGTTGCCCCACGTTGAAGCTATGTGATGGCTCTGCTCTTTTCTCAGGGTAGGGCCGTCACCTTCAATACCTTTCGGGCCCTGCCAACCATCCCAGCCCCACTCTGCCCCACTGTCAACTTACAGGCTACTCATTCAGTCAGTCAGTAAACAAATATTTTTTATGCATCTGCTTTCCTTCAAGAACAACTATGGGTATAACAGTGAAGAAAATATTCAAACATTCCTGCCCTCATGGAGCTTACATTTGAGAGATAAGAAGCAGATAGCAGCAAGATAGATGAGTAACACATACATGGGTTAGATGGAGGTAAATGCCCGGGAGAAAATGAAGCAGGGAAGGGGAAAGTGGAATACCAAGGTCTCAGGGGAGGGGACATCAGGGAAGGCCCTGTCAAGAGGACAGAAGGAGGCAGGAGCCACCAGACTGTTACCCCTGCCAAGGTCCCACATGATTGCATGTCTGTGTGCTCACGGGCAGCCAGGAGGGTGGTCTAGCTGGGGCAACTGACCATGGGTGAACAGCAGGGGGTCTTGCTGGGGACAGGCTGGGTCATGGAGGGCCCCAGGGGTCATTGCTAGGCTTGCAAATTTAGGAAGTTAAACTCATCTGATGAGGAAGGAAGGGAGGCAGACAGGCTGGAAGGCAGCTCTAATATCTTGTGGCCACCCCAGAGGGTCACAGTGCTCCCTGGAACCCAAAACTTACTCTGAAGACAGCACCCCACCATGAACCCCTTCCTCCTGCCATGGCCACATGAGACTGCAAGAGCCGCTAGGCTGACATGGGGCCTTCTGGCCACAGTGACTGATCCAGGGATGGGAGCAGATGTAGTCTTGGTGTTGGAGTCCTTCCTTGGAAGTTTTCAAGGTAGGATTCAGGAAGGTCAGGCCACTCTGATACGGTTTGGCTCTGTGTCCCCACCCAAATCTCATCCTGTAGCTCCCATAATTCCCACGTGTTGTGGGAGGGACCCAGTGGGAGATG
>NW_012106498.1:256581-261477 GCF_000951045.1 Mandrillus leucophaeus | reverse complement strand
AAAGAATGAGCAAACGAGGCAGACCAGCCCCACAGACTCCTGCTTTCCTTGTTTGCAGTGTGATTTGGTTTGGCTCTGTGTCCCCACCCAAATCTCACCTCAAATTGTAATCCCCATGTGTTGAGGGAGGGACCTGGTGGGAGATGATTGGATCACAGGGGCAGTTTCCCCATACTGTTCTCGTGATAATGAGGGAGTTCTCATAGGATCTGATTGTTTAAAAGTGTGATACTTCCCCATTCTCTTTCACTGCCATATAAGGATGCCTTGTTTCCCCTTCACCTTCCACCATGATTGGAAGTCTCCTGAGACCTCCCCGCCATGCAGAACCGTGAGCCAATTAAACCTCTTTTCTTTATAAATTACCTAGTCTCAGATACTTCTTTATAGCAGTGTGAGAACAGACTAATACAGACAATTGATGCTTAAGTCAGGCACTACTATAAAGATACCTGAAAAGTGGAAGTGACTTTGGAACTGGGTAATGGACAGAGTTTGGAACAGTTTGGAGTACTCAGAAGAAGACAGGAAGATGTGGGAAAGTTTGGAACTACCTAGAGACTTGTTGAATGATTTTGACCAAAATGCTGATAGTGATATGGACAATGAAATCCAGGCTGAGGTAGTCTCAGATGAAGATGAGGAAATTTTTGGGAACTGGAATAAAGGTCACTCTTGCTATGCTTTAGCAAAGAGACTGTTGGCATTTCACCCCTGCCCTAGAGATCTGTGGCACTTTGAACTTAAGGGAGATGATTTGGGGTATCTGGCAAAAGAAATTTCAAAGCAGTAGAGCATTCAAGATGTGACCTGACTTTTCCTGAAAGTGTACAATCATATGCATTCACAAAGAGATGGTCCAAAATTGGAACTTATGTTCAAAAGGGAAGCAGAACATAAAAGTTTGGAAAATTTGCAGCCTGACTGTGTGGTAGAAAAGACAAACACATTTTCTGGGGAGAAATTCAAGCTGTCAGCTGCAGAAATTTGCACTAGTAACGAGAGGCCCCAAGACAATGGGGAAGATATCTCCAGGGCATTTCAGAGATGGTGACAGTATCGCCTCCCATCACAGGCTCAGAGATCTAGGAGAGAAAAATGGTTTTGTGGACCAGGCTCAGGGCCTTGTTGCTCCGTGCAGTCTGGGGACACAGCACCCTGTATCCCAGCTGCTCCAGCTCCAGCAGTGGAGGCCAACGTACAGCTCAGGCCATTGCTTCAGAGGGTGTAAGCCCCAAGCCTTGGCAGTTTACACAGTGTTGGGCCTACAGGCATGCAAAAGGCAAGAATTGAGGTTTAGGGACATCTGCCAAGATTTCAAAGGATGTATGGAGATGCTTGGATGTCCAGGCAGAAGACTGCTGCAGGGGTGGAACCCTTATGAAGAACCTCTACTAGGGAAATGCAGAAGGAAAATGTGGGGTCGGAGCACCCACACAGAGTCCCCACTGCGGCACTACCTAGTAGAGCTGTGAGGAGAGGGCCACCATCCTTTAGACCCCAGAATGGTAGGTCTACTGACAGCTTGCACCAGGTACCTGGAAAAGCCATAGGCACTCAATGCCAGTTTGTGAAAGCAGCTGCAGGGGCTCTACTCTGCAGAGCCACAGGGGTGGAACTGCCCAAAGCCTTGGGTGCCTACTCTTTGCAACAATGTGACTTTAATATGAGACATGAAGTCGAAGGAGATTTTGGAGTGTTGACATTTAATGGCTGCCCTGCTGGGTTTTAGACTTGCATGGGGCCTGTAGCCCCTTTGTTTTGACCAATTTCTTCCATTTGGAATGGGAGCATTTACCCAATGCCTGTACCCTCATTGTGTCTTGGAAGTAACTAACTTGCTTTTGATTTTACAGGCTCATAGGCAGAAGAGACTTCCCTTGTCTCAGATGAGACTTTAGACTTGGACTTTTGGGTTAATGCTAGAATAAGTTAAAACTTTGGGGAGACTGTTGGGAAGGCATGACTGTGTTTTTAAATGTGAGAAGGACATGAGATTTGGGAGGGACTGGGGTTGTAATGATATGGTTTGGCCCTTTGTCCCCACCCAAATCTCATCTCCAATTGTAATCCACATGTTTCAAGAGAGGGACCTGGTAGGAGGTGATTAGATCATGGGGGCAATTTCCCCTATGTTGTTCTCATGATAGTGAACGAGTTCTCATGGGATCTGATTGTTTAAAAGTATGGCACTTTCACCTCCCACCTCTCTCCTGTTGCCATGTAAGGTGTGCCTTGCTTCCCCTTCACCTTCCACCATGATTGTAAGTTTCCTGAGGCCTCCCTAACCATGAGGAACTATGAGTCAATTAAACCTCTTTTATTTATAATTTACCCAGTCTCAGGTTCTTTATAGCAGAGTGAGAATAGACTAATACACAGTATTTTAAACATAATGTCTATGTCGTAAGCAATGGCAGACTAATAAAGATCAGTATGTTTCAGTTATCCAAAGTGAATCTTGGTCTGACATATTAAATGAAAAATTCCAGAAATTAAAAATTAAATGTGTGTCTTTCTGAGTATCATGATGAAATCTTGCACTGTCCCACCCTGAGCCACCTGGAAGGTGAATCATCCCTTTGTTCAGCATATCTACACTGTCTGTGCCACCCATGTTAGTCACTTTGTACCTCTCTGGGCTATCAGATTGACTGTGGTGGTACTGTAAATAAAAATAAGTAAAAAAATAAATCAGTAAAAATAAATAAATAAATATGTAAATAATAAGTAAAAATCCTTATTTTGCTTTATAATGGCCCCAAATTGCAAGAGTAGTGATGCTGGCAATTTAGATATGCCAAAGAGAAGTCATAGGGTGCTTTCTTTAAGTGAAAAGGTGAAAGCTTTCATCATAATAAGGAAAGAAAAATATATGCTGAGGTTGTTAAGATCTATAGTAAGAATGAATTGTCTGTCTGTGAAATTGTGAAGAAGAAAAAAGAAGTGCATGCATAGCATCATTGGCGTTCAATACTATCTGAAGATTCAGGCATCCCCTGGGGGGTCTTGGGACTTATCCTCCAGAGATGGGGGGAATCACTGTATACTATCTTAGGTATGCTGAGGAATTGTTAACTTTTTATACATGTGATAATGTGAGAAAGCTTGCGGGTTTTTTTGGAAACATACTGAAGTGTGTGGAAAAGAATGACATGATGTATGGAGTTTGCCTTAAAATTCCTTAGTGGGGACAAAGGCTAGATGAAACAAATGTGGTAAGATCTTGATAAATGCTGGAATCTTGGTTATGGCTACATGAGGGCTTACAATACAATATTTTGTACTTTTAAATGTCTTTAATTGTTCAATATGGAACACTTCTAAATGATTTTTTGAGATGACGAAACAACATAAAAATTAATGATGTAATATTAAATGAAAGCATCTACATACAAAACTATTTGTAGAGTGTTTTATATATATTTTTATATATATATATTTGCATAAAATTTATGTGGGATATGGAAGAAATAACTTGTCACAGGGATTGTGATAGGGCCTTGAGAATGGAGTGATTTGTTTCCTGCTAGCCTTTTCTTCAATATTGCTCCAAGGATTTTACCAGGAACAAAATTTAGGGGAAACACATGAGAATATGCTTGATCACAGGGCATTGTGTATTCTCCTAACAGAGAAGGCAGTGAAGGGGAATACAAGGAATGATTTACTCTTGCAGAGAAATTTTGGCCTGGTAGTAAACATACTAAGATAAAAAGTCTTGGTTCAATAAGAGCCTAGCCCAAGATACCTCCCTGCCCACAGAGGCCAGTTGTCCTCACCCAACCCAGGACATCCACCCAGGAGGAACCATGCTGCTGGTTCTTACCAGAACTCCCCAGGATTCAAATCTTTTGTAAAATCCAAACAAGGAAGACAACAGGAACATCAGGGAGATGAGAAATGTGGTGAGTGAGACATACATCACCCATCCTTGCAACAATGGGTTTGCTACTTGGGTGGTGGCTACCAGGATCCAGACCTAGAACTCAAATATCTGGAAGATAAAAGCATTAAAGAAGGGGCTTCATTAGCTAGTGTGGAGCATGTTTCCCTTTGCAGGGCATCTCTTTTCTGTCTCTAGTTAAAAGCTCAGGTGAAGTTAGGAGGGAACCAAGCAGGAAATGGGGAAGGAAGGCTGGCTCCTCTGAGTCATGGTTAAGTCAGATCCGGTTGTTAGGAAATTCAAGGGGTTAATGCAGAGGTTGCAAACAGAGGGACTCTCGACTAACTCTGGCCTGTGAATGTGTCTTCTTGGCTCAAGCAGTTTTGGCATATACACTTTTAAACAATTCTGAATAAGTTGCCAACATTTAAAACAGGATATTTCACATGAAAAATCCAGATTTGGGTCATTTCTATAGAAATCCGTGGGTCCTGGCCACAGTGTACCCATTTCTCAGGTCAGAGTAGGCTGGAATGAGTTGTGACTGTCTCTTTAAAAAGGACCTGGAGTCCCCAGTGGACCACATCCCCTCACCCAGTTAACCTCACAGCACACTGTGACACGTTCCCTGTTGCTCACTGACAATGTGGAATTGTTTACTAATGAGATAGAGCTTATTTTTGCATATTTGTTAGCAATTAATATTTCCTCCTCTGTAAAGTCTTTTTAATATTTTTATCAGTTAAGTATTTTAAAATAGATTTTTCTTTTTCTTATTGATTCATAGGAATTCTTGATAACAGTGCAAATTTCGTGGGCTGTCATAAACATTGCAAATATATTCTGCTAGCACTTACATACTTTATGGCTTCCTTTGGTTAACTAAGCCTATAATTTTAATGCAGTTGAATATGTCAATCTTTTCCTTTATTGACTATGTTTTTTATAAAGTTTAAGAAATTCTTCTCTATTTTGAGTCATGAAGATATTGTTGCATTCCAGATTTTCCT
>NW_012106498.1:253041-256531 GCF_000951045.1 Mandrillus leucophaeus | reverse complement strand
ATGAAACAAATGTGGTAAGATCTTGATAAATGCTGGAATCTTGGTTATGGCTACATGAGGGCTTACAATACAATATTTTGTACTTTTAAATGTCTTTAATTGTTCAATATGGAACACTTCTAAATGATTTTTTGAGATGACGAAACAACATAAAAATTAATGATGTAATATTAAATGAAAGCATCTACATACAAAACTATTTGTAGAGTGTTTTATATATATTTTTATATATATATATTTGCATAAAATTTATGTGGGATATGGAAGAAATAACTTGTCACAGGGATTGTGATAGGGCCTTGAGAATGGAGTGATTTGTTTCCTGCTAGCCTTTTCTTCAATATTGCTCCAAGGATTTTACCAGGAACAAAATTTAGGGGAAACACATGAGAATATGCTTGATCACAGGGCATTGTGTATTCTCCTAACAGAGAAGGCAGTGAAGGGGAATACAAGGAATGATTTACTCTTGCAGAGAAATTTTGGCCTGGTAGTAAACATACTAAGATAAAAAGTCTTGGTTCAATAAGAGCCTAGCCCAAGATACCTCCCTGCCCACAGAGGCCAGTTGTCCTCACCCAACCCAGGACATCCACCCAGGAGGAACCATGCTGCTGGTTCTTACCAGAACTCCCCAGGATTCAAATCTTTTGTAAAATCCAAACAAGGAAGACAACAGGAACATCAGGGAGATGAGAAATGTGGTGAGTGAGACATACATCACCCATCCTTGCAACAATGGGTTTGCTACTTGGGTGGTGGCTACCAGGATCCAGACCTAGAACTCAAATATCTGGAAGATAAAAGCATTAAAGAAGGGGCTTCATTAGCTAGTGTGGAGCATGTTTCCCTTTGCAGGGCATCTCTTTTCTGTCTCTAGTTAAAAGCTCAGGTGAAGTTAGGAGGGAACCAAGCAGGAAATGGGGAAGGAAGGCTGGCTCCTCTGAGTCATGGTTAAGTCAGATCCGGTTGTTAGGAAATTCAAGGGGTTAATGCAGAGGTTGCAAACAGAGGGACTCTCGACTAACTCTGGCCTGTGAATGTGTCTTCTTGGCTCAAGCAGTTTTGGCATATACACTTTTAAACAATTCTGAATAAGTTGCCAACATTTAAAACAGGATATTTCACATGAAAAATCCAGATTTGGGTCATTTCTATAGAAATCCGTGGGTCCTGGCCACAGTGTACCCATTTCTCAGGTCAGAGTAGGCTGGAATGAGTTGTGACTGTCTCTTTAAAAAGGACCTGGAGTCCCCAGTGGACCACATCCCCTCACCCAGTTAACCTCACAGCACACTGTGACACGTTCCCTGTTGCTCACTGACAATGTGGAATTGTTTACTAATGAGATAGAGCTTATTTTTGCATATTTGTTAGCAATTAATATTTCCTCCTCTGTAAAGTCTTTTTAATATTTTTATCAGTTAAGTATTTTAAAATAGATTTTTCTTTTTCTTATTGATTCATAGGAATTCTTGATAACAGTGCAAATTTCGTGGGCTGTCATAAACATTGCAAATATATTCTGCTAGCACTTACATACTTTATGGCTTCCTTTGGTTAACTAAGCCTGTAATTTTAATGCAGTTGAATATGTCAATCTTTTCCTTTATTGACTATGTTTTTTATAAAGTTTAAGAAATTCTTCTCTATTTTGAGTCATGAAGATATTGTTGCATTCCAGATTTTCCTTCTGACACAATTTTCTTTCTTCCTGAAGTGCACCCTTTAGTAATCTCTTCAGTGAAGGTCAGTGGGTAGTAGTCAGTTTGATTTATTAGAAAACGTCCTTAAATTTCCCCTGACAATTATTTTCTCTCCGCACTTCCGAGATATATTTCCGCCATGTTGTATATTTTCCGTATGCTTCTGTTGTGTTCTGGCTTCCACGGTTGTTGCTGAAAGGTCAGCTGTCAGGTGAACTCTTGCTTTGTAGAAATCTGTCTTCCTTATTTGACTGTATTTAGTCTTCACTCAGTCTTTGGCATTCTGCAGTTTGTGAAACAGTGATACCATGTGTCAAGTTGTGGATATCTTTTTATTACTCCTGCTTAGTGTTCATTCTACATCTAATATCTGAAAATTCCATTCACTTGGCCTTAATAGCTTGATTCTGCAGTTTGTGGCTTCCATTAACTTCTATTCTTGTTCACTTGTTTCCTTTTATGTTTAGTGAATTTTGTTTGGAAGCTCATGTCTGTGGGGGTAACTCAGTTCTGAATGATGTATTAGAAACTTTCTAGACCAAACCACTTCACTCACTTTTTTTTCTTTTTTTTTCTTGAGAGAGTCTCTCTCTGTCACTCAGGCTGGAATGCAGAGGTTCAATCATAGCTCACTGCAGCCTCCAACTCCTGAGATCAAATGATCCTCCCACCTCAGCCTCCTAAGTAGCTAGGACTACAGGCACACACTACAACACCTGGCCAATTTTTATTTTATTTTTTGCAGAAACAGGGTCTTGCTGTGTTGCCCAGGCTGGGTTAAACTCCCAGCCTCAAGCAATCTTCCTGCCTTGGCCTCCCAAAGTGCTGAGATTACAGGCATGAGCCAATGTGCCCTGCCTTCACTCTTTTCTGCGTAGCTCAGGCAAAAGATATACAACTTCAGTTCTGCTTTCCAAACTATGTCCCTGGCTTTCTGGGACCAGCAGTTCTTATCTTACAACTGGCCAATACATAGACATAGATATGTCACCCTTTCTCTTCTAAGACTTCCACTTGCTGTTGTCTGTCTGTTGTCTTTGAATTTATGGAGTATTCATGGTCTCTTAAGGAGAAAAAAGAAAAGGGAGATGAGAAGCCAGAATAGAACAGGAAGTTGACCACAAGGCAGAGACTCCTCAGCAAAGAGTACAATCACAGCTTTACAGGGCTGGAAAAGAGCTCCAGCAGCGTGGTCGCCTCTTAAAGCACCAGTTCTGGGAGCAAATTCCCGTTTAACAATCAATATCCAAGTGAATTTCGGAAGTCCTAGGCTGGTCTGAGACTGCCAAAGAATGAGTCAAGGCCGGCTTGTCCTAGGGAGGGGGCAGGAGGGATGGGAGCCGCTGTCCTCTGGTTCCCCCTCAACTGTGCTGTTGCGTGTCAATCCCAGTGGCAAGGGCTGCTGATGCTTCAGAAAGGTACCAGGGCTCAGCTTTAAGACACTTGCCAAGCGACCTCTCTGCCAAGCCATGAGAAGTGCATTAAAATGTTGGCATGTGAACAGCACCCAAATAATGCTGGTTATTAGTGGTTCACCAGGTACTTTACAGTTAATAAAATGCATTCACTCAGACTGCCTCGTTTAGTCCACACAACAATTCTAACTCCCTTGGAAAGACCAGAGAACTACCATTTGATACCTTCCACTGCTTACTGCCAGCTCACCTGTGCCAGACATGGGGACAGCAAGGGAACCTCAGCTGCATCTTGCCAGTCAGTGCCTGCAGAGAGGTCCTAGTCCCCATCTTGCCATCAGAAGCTTCCTTGGCCAGACACAGCCATAT
>NW_012106498.1:199380-252991 GCF_000951045.1 Mandrillus leucophaeus | reverse complement strand
ATGAAACAAATGTGGTAAGATCTTGATAAATGCTGGAATCTTGGTTATGGCTACATGAGGGCTTACAATACAATATTTTGTACTTTTAAATGTCTTTAATTGTTCAATATGGAACACTTCTAAATGATTTTTTGAGATGACGAAACAACATAAAAATTAATGATGTAATATTAAATGAAAGCATCTACATACAAAACTATTTGTAGAGTGTTTTATATATATTTTTATATATATATATTTGCATAAAATTTATGTGGGATATGGAAGAAATAACTTGTCACAGGGATTGTGATAGGGCCTTGAGAATGGAGTGATTTGTTTCCTGCTAGCCTTTTCTTCAATATTGCTCCAAGGATTTTACCAGGAACAAAATTTAGGGGAAACACATGAGAATATGCTTGATCACAGGGCATTGTGTATTCTCCTAACAGAGAAGGCAGTGAAGGGGAATACAAGGAATGATTTACTCTTGCAGAGAAATTTTGGCCTGGTAGTAAACATACTAAGATAAAAAGTCTTGGTTCAATAAGAGCCTAGCCCAAGATACCTCCCTGCCCACAGAGGCCAGTTGTCCTCACCCAACCCAGGACATCCACCCAGGAGGAACCATGCTGCTGGTTCTTACCAGAACTCCCCAGGATTCAAATCTTTTGTAAAATCCAAACAAGGAAGACAACAGGAACATCAGGGAGATGAGAAATGTGGTGAGTGAGACATACATCACCCATCCTTGCAACAATGGGTTTGCTACTTGGGTGGTGGCTACCAGGATCCAGACCTAGAACTCAAATATCTGGAAGATAAAAGCATTAAAGAAGGGGCTTCATTAGCTAGTGTGGAGCATGTTTCCCTTTGCAGGGCATCTCTTTTCTGTCTCTAGTTAAAAGCTCAGGTGAAGTTAGGAGGGAACCAAGCAGGAAATGGGGAAGGAAGGCTGGCTCCTCTGAGTCATGGTTAAGTCAGATCCGGTTGTTAGGAAATTCAAGGGGTTAATGCAGAGGTTGCAAACAGAGGGACTCTCGACTAACTCTGGCCTGTGAATGTGTCTTCTTGGCTCAAGCAGTTTTGGCATATACACTTTTAAACAATTCTGAATAAGTTGCCAACATTTAAAACAGGATATTTCACATGAAAAATCCAGATTTGGGTCATTTCTATAGAAATCCGTGGGTCCTGGCCACAGTGTACCCATTTCTCAGGTCAGAGTAGGCTGGAATGAGTTGTGACTGTCTCTTTAAAAAGGACCTGGAGTCCCCAGTGGACCACATCCCCTCACCCAGTTAACCTCACAGCACACTGTGACACGTTCCCTGTTGCTCACTGACAATGTGGAATTGTTTACTAATGAGATAGAGCTTATTTTTGCATATTTGTTAGCAATTAATATTTCCTCCTCTGTAAAGTCTTTTTAATATTTTTATCAGTTAAGTATTTTAAAATAGATTTTTCTTTTTCTTATTGATTCATAGGAATTCTTGATAACAGTGCAAATTTCGTGGGCTGTCATAAACATTGCAAATATATTCTGCTAGCACTTACATACTTTATGGCTTCCTTTGGTTAACTAAGCCTATAATTTTAATGCAGTTGAATATGTCAATCTTTTCCTTTATTGACTATGTTTTTTATAAAGTTTAAGAAATTCTTCTCTATTTTGAGTCATGAAGATATTGTTGCATTCCAGATTTTCCTCCTGACACAATTTTCTTTTTTCCTGGAGTGCACCCTTTAGTAATCTCTTTAGTGAAGGTCAGTGGGTAGTAGTCAGTTTGATTTATTAGAAAACGTCCTTAAATTTCCCCTGACAATTATTTTTCTCTCCGCACTTTCGAGATATATTTCCGCCATGTTGTATATTTCCCGTATGCTTCTGTTGTGTTTTGGCTTCCACGGTTGCTGCCGAAAGGTAAGCTGTCAGTTGAACTCTTGCTTTGTAGGAATCTGTCTTCCTTATTTGGCTGTATTTAGTCTTTACTCTGTCTTTGGCATTCTGCAGTTTGTGAAACAGTGATACTATATGTCGAGATGTGGATTTTTTTTTATTATTACTCCTGGTTGGTATTCATTCTATATTCAATATCTGAAAATTCCATTCACTTGGCCTTAACAGCTTGATTCTGCAGTTTGTGGCTTCCATTAACTTCTATTCTTGTTCACTTGTTTCCTCTTATGTTTAGTGAATTTTGTTTGGAAGCTCATGTCTGTGGGAGTAACTCAGTTCTGAATGATGTATTAGAAACTTTCTAGACCAAACCACTTCACTCACTTTTTTTTTTTTTTTTTCTTGAGAGAGCCTCTCTCTGTCACTCAGGCTGGAATGCAGAGGTTCAATCATAGCTCACTGCAGCCTCCAACTCCTGAGATCAAATGATCCTCTCACCTCAGCCTCCTAAGTAGCTAGGACTACAGGCACACACTACAACACCTGGCCAATTTTTATTTTATTTTTTGTAGAAACAGGGTCTTGCTGTGTTGCCCAGGCTGGTCTTAAACTCCCAGCCTCAAGCAATCTTCCTGCCTTGGCCTCCCAAAGTGCTGAGATTACAGGCATGAGTCAATGTGCCCTGCCTTCACTCCTTTCTGCGTAGCTCAGGCAAAAGATATACAACTTCAGTTCTGCTTTCCAAACTATGTCCCTGGCTTTCTGGGACCAGCACTTCTTATCTTACAACTGGCCAATACATAGACATAGATATGTCACCCTTTCTCTTCTGAGGCTTCCACTTGCTGTTGTCTGGCTGTTGTCTTTGAATTTATGGAGTATTCATGGTCTCTTAAGGAGAAAAAAGAAAAGGGAGATGAGAAACCAGAATAGAACAGGAAATTGACCACACGGCAGAGACTCCTCAGCAAGGAGCACAATCACAGCTTTACAGGACTGGAAAACAGCTCCAGCAGCGTGGTCGCCTCTTAAAGCACCAGTTCTGGGAGCAAATTCCCGTTTAACAATCAATATCCAATCAATATCCAAGTGAATTTCGGAAGTCCTAGGCTGGTCTGAGACTGCCAAAGAATGAGTCAAGGCCGGCTTGTCCTAGGGAGGGGCGGGAGGGATGGGAGCCGCCGTCCTCTGACTGCCCCTCAACTGTGCTGTTGCGTGTCAATCCCAGTGGCAAGGGCTGCTGATGCTTCAGAAAGGTACCAGGGCTCAGCTTTAAGGCACTTGCCAAGCGACCTCTCTGCCAAGCCATGAGAAGTGCATTAAAATGTTGGCATGTGAACAGCACCCAAATAATGCTGGTTATTAGTGGTTCACCAGGTACTTTACAGTTAATAAAATGCGTTCACTCAGACTGCCTCGTTTAGTCCACACAACAATTCTAACTCCCTTGGAAAGACCAGAGAACTACCATTTGATACCTTCCACTGCTTACTGCCAGCTCACCTGTGCCAGACATGGGGACAGCAAGGGAACCTCAGCTGCATCTTGCCAGTCAGTGCCTGCAGAGAGGTCCTAGTCCCCATCTTGCCATCAGAAGCTTCCTTGGCCAGACACAGCCATATGCATATTACATATGCATATTACATTCGCACATTTAATCTTTGCCACAGTCCATGAGGTAATACTGTACTGGAGGGGACTGGGGCCTGAGGTCACACAGGCAGTGCATGGTGGGGGACTTGGACATGGTGTAGGACACTTGTGGTTCTTGCCCCGAAACCAGATTTCACGGCCAAGGGCAGGGCCAGATAGAGGCTCCTAGACTGTGCCGTAGGGTGGCCTGCTAGAGCCTCAGCCAAGTTCTGCCTGGGGCATTAGGGGCCTTGATGGGGATATCATACCTGCAGTCTTAGGGAGCCCAGCAGCGGCCTCCTCTCTCTGGGTTCCAGCTACGGCTTAGGGATCCTTGTACTGCCTTTCACAACAGGCCAGGGGCCTCTGAGCATTTGGGAATCTACTCAAACGTCGTGGGAACCTTCCTACAATGGCTTCAATGTTGCAGAATCAATATTCTACAGAAGAAAGTCACTCACTTCTCATTTCCACACCCCTCTACCTCCTAAACAGTAGGAGGGACCAGAGCCAAGGGCTGCAGGTGGATTTAAACCCGGTGGAGTTCGTGATCTCGTTTCTGTCTCAAGTAGTGTAGCTTGGATTCCTTATAGTTGTGAAAACTGAGTATTTGTTTTTACTTTTTCTTAAAGCTCATAGGGTGGCCTGAACTGCTTTCCCATTTTAATGTTTATTTTTGTATTTCATCAGAGCTGAAGACGTTTTTCAATGGTTGGGGCTGGCCCTCAACGTGGAGAAATACTTGATTACAGTGAGCCCTTTAGAGCAAGTAGATTTCAAGCCCAACATTGGCAAAATCCTTTTCTATAAGAAACACACACAGTCTTCAATACATTTTCCAAAAGGCTGAACTGACACTTGAAAGGACGTTTTAAGGAAAGATGGATCTTAACAGTAGGTTTTTAAAATCTGTTCTTCTCTAGAACATGAAGAAGAGCTCCTTCATGGCTAGAAAGTTGGTTAAGAACCAGGATATAATAACTGGGGTAACAACACCCAGATTGGAGTCCCGGAAGAAAGGGCTGACGCTAGGTTTGGAGAGGGAGGTTGAGCCTGGATGTTACCACACCAGATAGTGAGAAAATTTCCAAAGGCTCCTGAGGTCCGGTCAAAAGGAATCAGCAGGCTCCTGCTGGCCAAAGATGGGACCGCTTGGGCTTCTTACAGCTACAATGGATTGAAATGCACCAACTAAGGTGAAATTCACGAGTTCAAAATGATACTTAAAACAAAAACTTCTTTGGTCACTTTTGGAGGACGCTTATTATTTTGAAAACTGCTTTAAAAGAAAAAGAAACCGGCAAAAAATGTGATGTGGGGGCAAAGAGCTTCTCAAATACACGCATAACTGAGCACTACCCTCCGGGCAGCACTCCGAGTCCTGCTACTCCTAGAACCCTTTGGGGACGTCAAGAAAGCCCCAGGGTCTGGGTCCTGCCCCAGAGAGTCTGCTTGAACAGGCAAGGGAGGCTGCGTTGTTGAGAGTTCCCCAGGCGGGGTGGCCAGGGCTCGGAAAACCTGAGGCCAGCTCTCTACTTCTACGCTCACCTCCACTCCATGCATTATGCAGCGCCATTCCTTCTGGGTTTGAATCCCAGCTCTGCCTGGTGGGTAGGTTATTTAGCTTGTCTGTGCCTCTGTGTCCCTGTCTATCAAATAGAGGAAGCAGGGGTCTCACTGGCCCCTCTATCATCTGGCCCTTGTGAGGGTTTGGTGAGTCTGTCTGGCACATGGTGAATGTTGGCTGCAGTAGCCATAACCATTTGGAAAGGCACAGAGGGCAGGAAGGGACGTTCCATGAGAAGGATACAGAGGAAGAAACGTCCAAGAGGGGCCTCTCTAAAGGGTGAGAAGTTCACTTTTGGAAAGGAGGGATGAGAGATCAATTAGCTGGGTGGCCAAGATAACATTTAGAGGGCACAGACCCTTCTTATGAGTTGATGACAGCTTTAGCTACCAAGAAAAATGTACCTATACACACACACAACTTTTGCCTACAAATCTAAGGACTCACAGACCCCCCAGTGTCCGTCTGCAAGCCTCCAGTTGAAGTCCATTGCCACCTCCAGGTTAAATAACTGTGTCATCAACGACTCTATTATTTTGGCATTATTGATCAAAACATGAAATGCCCATACTCTTCAACTAAGTAATTTCGCTTAATGGAATTTGTCCTACAAATGATGCATGTGAGCAAAATGACAAATACAAAAGTTGTTTATTGCAGCCTGTTGATTACAGGAAAGCTAGGAAATGACCCCTTCATTCAGAGGGAACCAGTTAAATCAGTTATGTCTGCAAAGTGAAACACTCAGCAATCTTCAAAAAAAAAAAAAAAAGAGAGAGAAAATTCTGTATTCCAAAATGGAACGAGCTCCAAGAATCTGTAAAGGCACAGACCAGTGTACCCAGTGTGCTATGATTTGTGCAGAAAAATAAGAAAATGCATGTGTGAGTGTCTGTGCATATGTGCATTTGTTGCAGGTGAACAGAATGTTTCCAGAATGAGACCCAATCAGCCAGTCCGTGCCTTGGTATCAGGGGAGCAGGATCACTTGGCTTGGAGACAGTTTTGAATTGTAGGACCATGTTCATGTTTAAATTAATCCAAAACAAATAATATGTACATTTTAAAAAGAAAAGAAAGCTGCGTGGGCATTGGAGGCTCACTGGAGAATTCTGAATGGGAAGAGATAAGGAGGACGGCCGTTGGGGAGAGTGGATCTGCTCTCCTGCACAGAGCAGCTGGAAGCCCCTCATGGGCGGGAGAGGGGCTGCTACAGGGGCCAGGCTCACCCACTGAGAGGTTCTGAGACAGACACTGCCTGAGTAATGACGCCCTGGGAATGGTGAAGGATATGTCAAAAAGATGCATGGTCTCAGGTCTGTGTGGCCAGGGCTCCGGGCTGTGGCTGGGAGGTATGGGTTTGGGGTGGGGCAGACAAGGAGCTGAGAAGCAGGGAGGAGTGCCCGGGGTGGGTACCTGGTGGCAGGTTTTTCTGCATAGCTGGGCGTTGCTTCAGCATGGCAGGTTTCATGTACTGCCAACCCCAAATTCCTTTTCTTACTGCACCTCTTAATTTTCATGACAGCTTTGCCTCTCCTTCTCTTCCCTGGTCCTCAGGTGACCACAGGCTTCATAAAGCCTCAAAACTTCAGGCCGAGAGGAAGAGACCCCAGTCACGATGGGTGCGGCTGATGTCATCAGCACACAAGTGAGCCGGGGTCTCCTGGTTCCACTACGGGCCAGGCAGGCATGGGCTCTGTAAAGGACACACACAGCTGTTGCCCACAGTGGGAACCTGGATGCCACGAAGGCTCCCTCTGCCACTGTGATGTTTCAGGATGAAGGAAATGATTGCCCCTCGCATTCAGGTGTGCAGAGTGCATGCTGTTTAAGTCCAGGCTCTCTTGTCTACTGTATACCTCTCTCTCTTTTTAAAAATTGTGGCTAAACACATATAACAAAATCAACCATCTTAACCATTTTTCAGTGTACAGTTCAGTGGCATTCATGTTCATTCACACTGTCATGTAACCATCACCACCATCCATCACCAGAGTGCTTTCCATCTTGCAGATCTGAAACTCTGTACCTGTTAAATAATAACTCCTGATTCTTCCCTCCCCACAGTCCCTGGCAACCACCATTCTGCTTTCTGTCCACTCTGGGTACCTGATATGAATGGAATCATGCTGTGTTTGTCCTTTTGTGACTGCCTTTCCTCACTTAGCATAATGTCCTCAAAGTTCATCTGTGTTGTAGCATGTGTCAGAATGTCCTTCTTTTTCAAGGTTGAATAATATTCCATTGCATATGTGTGTCACGGCTGGTTTATCCACTCATCTGCTTATACACACTGGGCTTGCTACCACCTTTTGGCTATTGTGAATAATGCTGCTATGAACACAGGTGTCCAAATAGCTCTTCGATGCACACTCCCGAAAAGGAAAAAACAGCTGGGTGCAGTGGCTCACGCCTGTAATCCCAGCACTTTGGGAGGCCAAGGTGGGGATCACTTGAGCTCAAGGGTTCAAAAGCAGCCTGGGCAACATGGCAAAACCCTGTCTCTAAAAAAAAATACAAACATTACCCAGACATGGTGGCACATGCCTGTAGTCCCAGCTACTCGGGAGGCTGAGATGGGAAGACCACTTGAGCCTGGGAGGTGGACAGCCTTGACTGTGCCACTGCACTTCAGCATGAGTGACAGAGTGAGACCCTGTCTCACAAAAAAAAAAAAAAAAAAAAAAAAAGGGAAAAAACAAGACAAGGCCTATCCTGGGGCTGTGCTTCAGACCCCATCAGGCAGTTGCCATGCAAAATGCCTCAAGAGTCACAGGTCTGTCAAACAGATGTGCGCATGTTCCTGCCACGGTAGCATCCCTTGGGAGTTTGGTTCTGTTCACGCAAAATGAGTGGGAGTTTGGTTCTGAACACGCAGCACTAAGGGGACCTCGAAAAGGACACCTTACAGCACAAGAACTCAAACAGGAAGGCAGAGTGTCACCTTGCTTGACCTCAGCTGGGAATGTATGTGCGTGTGTGGCACCTCAAGTTTTTCGCTGCTCTGAGCATGTCAGTGACTGTGAAAGTGCCAAGTGTATTAATTTGGGGGTTACAAATACATCTTAGCAAGTGGATGAATTTGCAAATACAGAATCTAGGAGTTATAAGGGTCCACTGTATTTTCTTTTTTTTTTTTTTTTTTTTTTGAGACGGAGTCTCGCTGTGTCTCCCAGGCTGGAGTGCAGTGGCGTGATCTCGGCTCACTGCAAGCTCCACCTCCCGGGTTCACGCCATTCTCCCGCTCAGCCTCCCAAGTAGCTGAGACTACAGGCGCCCGCCACCACACCCGGCTAGTTTTTTGCATTTTTAGTAGAGACGGGGTTTCACCATGTTAGCCAGGATGGTCTCGATCTCCTGACCTCGTGATCCACCCGCCTCGGCCTCCCAAAGTGCTGGGATTACAGGCTTGAGCCACCGCGCCCAGCCTGGTCCACTGTATTTTCAATGTCAAAATTATCTTCCATCAAGTTGATAAAACCTCATTTACTCAATTAGGCCCTAGTCAGGGTATGTGGAGTTTTCTAGCTTTTTCCTGTTACCGATGCTGCTGCAGCAAACACTGCAGCTGGCCTAGAGCTAGCCTCAAATGCAATCCTCCCAACTCAGCTTCCCAAAGTACTGGGATTACAGGTGTGAGCCATTATGCCCAGTTGGCTTCAGTTCAGAGAGCATTCTCTCATTATAAACTGTTGCAGAGAACATTCTCTCTTTATATACTGTTTCTGTGGAATGAGCTCCCCAACTGGGCTTTCCGGTGAGAGGTACAGGCTCTCACCAGTAAGGGGATGTCACTGCCCACGCCATCAGGCGGTTCACATTCCCTAGCTAGGGACACATACTTGACTGTTCAATAAGACAGAGGGAAAATCTTCCTGGTGCCTAAGAAGGGGGCACAGGGCACAATGGTCCTTTTCTTGCTCTGGCCACTACTGTGCAGTGGTGAACCTGGAGCCATGAAATGGGGGAGGAGAAAGATGAAAGGAGCCTGCATCCCAGATGACATGACTGAGTTGCTGACCCAGATTGCAGGACACAAGATGGTGCATTTCCCTTCCGTTAAGGCCAGTCTCAGCCAGCGACAGCCCTTTCACAGCACTGCTGGGGAGTCCCTGGGATTCAAGTCTGTGCAGGTCACCCATACGCCTCGCCCTCCCTTCAAACACTGCACTGCCTCCCACAAGTCCCAGGCCAAACTTAGGGCAACCACTCTCTGCCTTTATGCCGGGCTCCCCAAGCCTCCACCACTTCTCCCAGTCCTGAGACTGGCAGACTGTGAGTGAGACTCATTCATGGATTGTGACTTCATTTAGTGGATTATCAACCAGCATTAAGAACTGAAGCCAGCTGGGCATAATGGCTTACACCTGTAATCCCGGCACTTTGGGAAGCTCAGGTGGAAGGATTACTTGAGGCTAGGCATTTGAGGCCAGCCTACGCAACAAAGTGAGTTCCTGTCCCTAGAAAACATTTCAAAAAATTAACTGAGCATAGTGACGCACACCTGTAGTCCTACTTGGGAGGCAGAGTGGGAGGATCCTTTGGGCTCAGGAGTTCGAGGCTGCAGTGAACTATACTCATACCACTGCACTCCATGCACTCCAGCCTGGGCGACAGGGCAAGACTCTGTCTCTTAAAAAAAAAAAAAAAAAGAACTTAAGCAGACTAGGATATAAAGTATAGGAGTGTATTTTGTACAGGAAAGGGAAATACTGTTTCATGAGTATTTTGTTTCACTCACACACACCCACCCCCGCCTGTAGTGTACCAGGTTGCCATGGAAATCTCTCTCTTTCTGTGAATGAGTTTGTGGGAGCCTTTGCTCCAGCGTGCCTTCCTTCCTGCCTGTCCCTGGACCACTCTTCTTCTTCACAGCACTGTCCCAGGGGTAGGCCACAGCCCAGCACAGGTCCCAGCCTGGCAGCTGCAGTAGGAGCCCCATCCCAGGGCCTGAGGGGCCGTGTGGGGGCCTAGGTGGGAGTGGGAGCCACTGAAGAAGGTGAAGGGAAATGTGGTGGGATGACAGGCCCGTTGCCAGGGAGTGTGGGAGGAGCCCCGGAGTGCCCTACCTCTGTGGGGCTGGAACTCCCTGTACCTGAGCTAGGGTCTTCCACACACATGTTCCCACCCCAAGTGCCACAGCTGGAGTCCAGGGACCCAGCCAGGCTGTGCTGGGTGCTCCTGGGCGGGGCTCACCTGACTGCAAGTCTCCCTGTGGGTGACTCAGAGACCCAGAGCCCACCTGGGTGCTGCTTACAGCTCATGAGGCACCTCCCACGGCTGTGTGACTGGCCCTGCAGCCTCAAGAAGCCTTCTGAGCAGCCATCCTTATCTCCTTTGTGCTTTGAATACAGGAGGATGCTGGCTCTAAAAGGCAGAGGGGCATCCTCAGTTACCCAGCAGGGGTTTGGCAGGCCTGTCTCCTGTACCCCAAGAGGACCCCGCAAACAAGTAGCATTGCATGGAAGTTCCACACTCCGCAGTTCAACCTAGCACACTTCCAGACCCTGAGTCAGTGCGTCCTGGCTCATGGAGGGAGAATTTCCTTTTTCTGTGGCTTTAAGGCAAGTAGGAAATTGCCAGCCCAGGCCCCTTAGGTCTCCAGTGAGGGCCAGCTCTCATCTCCCACTGGAGAACAGTGTGGGTGGGAACTTTCATCCAGCACTGGCGGGAACTCGTATCCACAGCTGCTCCTGGCTGAGCAAGTCATATAACAGGGTCCTTGGCACTCATAAGCACTCACAGAATGGGGCTGGCAGTGTGCCAGGCCTCCCTGGGATGGGTCCAGAATGCCAGGAAACACAGTCTGGGAGGGGCCCTGAGTTAGGGCCAGGCCTCCCCATTCCTGCTTCCTCCTCCCCCGGGACCACGTCTACCCATTCCTCCTTTATTTTCTTTTGGTATATATGTGAAATTTTTCATACCAGTATAATTCATCTTTTTAAAAAACATATATATGTATGTATAACTTTCTTAGTAATTTGTGTAGTTACTGAATGTGGAAGGAAGACTAAGAGGTCACCAGGCAGGCAGTGTAATGGAAGGAGTGAGGGGAGAAGGAGCATCCACACCGAGGGAACAGCGTGTGCGAAGACAAGGGTCAGTGAGGACGTGGTTGGTACAGGTGAATTCGAGGAACTTTGAAGGCTGACAAGTAATGCTGGCTCTGGGGAGGTGTTGAGAGAAGAGAAGGGAAGGGAGGAGCCCTGTAATGAAAAGCCGTGCTCACCGTCACTAAGAACTCTGGACTTAACCTGACAGTGGGGGTTTTTAGGCAGTGGAGTGGCATGATCAAAGCCATTGCTGGCTGCAGGGAGGAGGCTGGGTTGAACGAGGCAGACAGAGTTTGGGCTGGGGCATCAGTTATGAGTCTATAGAAATGGTTCAGGGAGGGGTCTCAGCTGATTGTAAGGCTTTCTTTAAAGCTGATGGAATGTTTTCTTCCCAGTTTCAAGGCACAGCAAGTGTGGGTTGTGAGAGGTGCTTCTGCTACCACTTCTATTGCTCACAGCAAGGCAAAATGTCAGTCTAGATTCAAGGAGGTGGAGGAATAGATTTCACTTCCTGATGAGAGAAGGAATGAATGCAGAGTTTGCAAGTTGTCTGTTAAAGGGAATGACAAAGATGCAAGAAGAGTTAAACTAAAGTTCATTCAGCTGGCGGCATCCAATCCAGTGGTGGGTGGCAGCAGTGACAGGAATAGCATTCAGGCAGCAGCATTAATAGTGACATTTTTTTTTTCCCAGAATGTTTTAGAGTAGGACTTTGGCCATATTTCCAGCTTACCAGCTTCCCTTGTTTTCACCTATTTTCTGAGCCTAATTTTTCAGACTTCCCATTCACTTTGGAGTTGCATGATATCCTTTTAATACGTGTCCTTTCTGCTTAATTTAGCCAGAGACAGCTTCTGTTGTTTTCCTCTAAGGGTGCTGACTGATTCTTTGGTCAATAAGATAATCACTAAGGACTGTACAGTAAAATAAACAAGATAATTTACCAAAGAGGAAATGCAGGTGGGTAATAAACTCCTGAGAAATGTCCCACCTCACTTACAATAAAAACAAAACACATCTAAATTAAAACAGTAACAACCAGATGCCTTTTTGTTTTTGCCTTTACAATTTGCAAATGCATCTAATCACAGCTGCAGAGGGTATGGTGAGACAAGCTTTCTTCATCTGCTAGTGGGATAGTAAACTGACCTAACCTTTTTTCCTGGAGATTTTTTTGGCTATATGTACTAAGATCTTAAAATGAGTCATTCTTTGTCACTTCCAGGAATCTAGTCTAAGCAAATACTTAGATGTATGGAAAGAAATTTATGCACGAAGATGTTCACATTTTAGTAAAAATTGGAAACTTGAAATGAAATGAGGCAATTCAGATGTGATGTAATAAGATAATAAGCAGAAGCAACCCCTAAGAAAGGTTTGTAAAAACTGAGACTTGGCTGGGCACAGTGGCTCACGCCTGTAATTCCAGCACTTTGGGAGGCCAAGGTAGATGGATCACGAGGTCAGGAGTTCGAGACCAGCCTGACTAACATGGTGAAACCCTGTCTCTACTAAAAATACAAAAATTAGCCAGGCGCGGTGGCAGGTGCCTGTAATCTCAGGTACCGGGGAGGCTGAGGCAGGAGAGTTACTTGAACCCGGGAGGTGGAGGTTGCAATGAGCCGAGATTGCGCCACTGCACTCCAGCCTGGGTGACAGAGGAAGACTCCATCTTGGAAAGAGGGGGAAAAAAAGGGGGGCTGACGATTATAGGAAAACCTTAATGGAATAATAATCCATTGTTAAGTAATACATTAACCAAAAATTATACATGTGACATTTATCATTCATGATCCAGTGGGGAAAATAAACTACCCTGGACACTTTAAACAAAGGGAATTTATTGTGGGAAATGCTTCACAGGTGATGAAGAGCAGAGACCCACTCATCATGGAAGCAGCCCAGAGATGGGTCACAGCAGGAAGCCACTCTACCCCCAGGGCTGCAGAAAGTAGTGCTGAGAGAGCCCAGAGTCTGGGCACTTGGTGGTAGCTAGAATCATGGAGGAGATGCAGCTACTGATGCAAAACTTCTTCCTGAAGCAGAGAGAGGGACAAGTACCCTGCCTTATCCCTTCTTTTCACTACCCAGTCTCTTGCTGGTGTCTCCCATTGGCCATATACAGCCGGAAGCCAGTTGCCAATGGAACCATGGATAGGAAACGGATCTGAGTAGACGGACAGTGACCACCACACAGCATGATCTCGACTAGATAAACATGATGCATGTTAAATGGTATTAAAAGTACTTACTTTTGCTGATAGGGCTATATATGGCTTTTAGTTTCCTATTTTTTCTGTATTTTCTAAAGAAACTGAATAATATTATTAAAATTAAATAAATGGAAAGTGTGTTTGTGGCAGATACAATAACGTTTTTAAAAAGATAATGTGTATGTAGGGATGGATGAGATGTTGTTATACAACGGACTTTTATATGCTGTGTCTCCTGCTCCCTCCAGCTTTAGTCAGTGGCCCTAAAAGGGCTAGTGTCCTGGCTGCATGCGGCCAGCAGGGGGCGATCCAGTCTAGCACAAGGCCTCCCTTGACCGGTGGACTGTGGCTGGGATTTCCTTGCATTTCAGAGCAGGAGCCTAGGGCAGGTGTCATCCTGTCAACTAGCTCCTGCCTCCAAGAGGTTTGTCTCTGTTACCCTCCATCTCAGAGCTGACCCTTCCTCCCACTTCAAGCAGGCTCTTACCAGGACTCATGAGAAAGCCAAGCCAAGCACCACTGGCACTCAAGGGTCCTTCCTTGTCCCTTTGGGTGATTGGCACGGGTGTCCATTGAGCCCAGAGCCTCACTGTGCTCATTATGTGTAGCCTAAGGGCACTTGCATGGAGGTGCCAGTGGTCACTGCTTAGAGCTCTCAGCCCTAGATGGCGTATCACAGTTAATGCTCCACAAAACCCATCGTGGCTTTTCCCTAGTAAGCCTCAAATCACTGCATGCAAGGCTTCATATATGAGAGTTTCTGCTGTCTCCTGTAGCCATCTCACCCAAATCCACTGACTTTGGGAGACCAGCCCAGGCCACAAACCAGCAAAGCACCAGTTATAGTAAGAGCTGGTGAGATGTGTATTCTTTGCAGTGAGATGTGTATCGTGAATGTTTGGGGCCTGTGCTCGCCTAGTCCTCATCTTTGCTCTCCTAGGTACACAAAGCCATCCCATGGCTGCAAACGTTAGCTGGGCTGGGCTGCCTACTTGCCTCAAGCCCCTTCATAGACCCTTCAGGCACATGCTTTTCCCTGGACATTTACAGACAGGTCCTCAGAGGTCAGAGCAGGTTGTCCTAGGGAGCAGGGAGACTTCCTGGGGAGATCAAACTCCAAATAGTGGATATGGCAAAAATGCACTTGCAGCCTCACGAGGAGCTGCCCTGGGCTGCCACTAGGGCTCCCACAGTGTGTGCTGCCAACCTGCTGCCCGTGCAGAAACTCTGGGGTAAGAGCTGGCTCCTGGAGTCCCACCCAGGCTGTGTGTCCCTCACAGTTTGCTCTGTGTCTATGTGTGTGTGTGTGTGTGTGTGTGTGTGTGTGTGTGTGTTGGGGGGATATTATTGGACAATTCAAGGGAGGTTCAATGAGGAGGAAGGAAAATTTCATGTAATTCTTTCTGGTTTGTCTTTCTCAACCCCCTCCTCCTGCCTACTCCCTAACTGAGAGAGTGTACTTTTATTTGTGTCACCTGTTTTTTTCCTCCAATACGCATAGAAGTTTGTATAACTATGCTTTTCTGTTTTGGAAAATGACTTAAAATCATTTAAAAAAAAAGTTTACTTAGGTGAAATGTAAATAAAGAGATTGTGTCAGCAAAATAGAATTCTTAAGGGTAACAAGGGTCATGGATGCAATTTTAGTTGTGAAAATAAGCAGCATTTCATCAAAGTAAACTATTGCAGGTGAGAAAAGTTGAATTGCCATAAATAAGCATGATCCTGGGCTGATAATGCTTACGAATGTTGATCTTGAAAATTCTGCAGGTAGCTTTGAGAGCTGAGTTGTGATCTCTCGCGTGACTCTCTAAGAAGATTGGGTCCTTTTTTAAGCACAATTTCCTTGGGTTTTTAGTACATTCTTACTTTTTATTGAAATATGCAATAAAAATTCATCATAATACATTCTTATTCCTAAAAGAGATTGCTGTATCATAGGACATGTGTGCATATGAAATTTTATATTTATGTTGAAAAGTTTTGAAGAGAAAAGAAGAATCCTTTCTCTAAGTAACTTTATAGATTTTATTTCTAATTGCATGCATACAAAAAGTTCTCATTAATTATAAATTCAGTTCATGGGCAAAATATATTTTCTGCGTGCCCCTTTCCATAGGAAACTTACTGGATTATTTGTAATTCTGAGTCTGTATCTGAGTATAAATGGTGACAATAAGTAAAGGATCCCAAATATATTTATATAAGAAATTGCATTCTAGAACCTATTTTTTGAATGATTTTCTATAATTAAAATGACGAGCATTTTTACAATCTGAATTTCATAGTAAGGATAATTCTAAACAAATTTTGAAAGTTTTGGTTTTAGAAGAAGTTCAAGAACTATTTGGCTCTGCAAGGAGAGCTTATACAAGTTGTACCTCTAAGCCCTAGCTTCTTGTTATGCCTTTATTAACATACCAGTTTTGGGGTTAAAAACCTACTTTAGAGCAAAAATATTTTATTAAAAATTTTAAAAGCCTACTTCAGAGCTAAAATATTTTATTAAAAATTTCTTAGCCTGGGGGATATGGAGTGATAGAGGGAATAACTTCCCATGGCTACTCTCTTGCACTTTTTGAATATTTTACCAAATGCTGCGTTGCCTTTCCAGAAGAAATGGAAACATTATAATAGTCAAATCAGTAAAATTTCTGATGCTTTTCAGTTTTTTTATACCTACTTTTGCCTTTTTGAATACTCTCAAGAATGGAACTAGACAAATGGAAGTGATAAATTAGAGAGAAGTGACTTTAACTTAAACATGCATCTGTGCCCAGACATACCCTTGTTAATTTATTAATATTTTGGACAGTTGTCAGAATCTAAAGTATTTCCAGTTCTCACTCTAGAATGGCTGAACTTATTTTTATGGTTCTACATGCCACTTGACAATAAAAGATCGTTTACAATTCTAGGAAGCATTTGCCTCTCCTGGTATTGCAAATCGGTACGATCTTTTGAAAAGAAATTTAGTAACACATTTCAAAAGCCACGAAAATGCCACTCCCTTTAACTGAATGATTTCAGTAAATTTAAAAGTCAGACATTAGAAGGCATGCCATGTTGCCTTTCACAAAAATAATTCTGCTACCATCCCAGGAAGCTGTTGTTAGAAGATCATGTTCAATAAGCTTACAATGTTTTCTATTGTTGTTTGTGTGACCATTAAAATTTCACCAGTATTGGGGAATTTTTACCTTTCGGATCATTTAGTTCAAACTGTTAGGAAGCAATTAGCTCTTATGTTCTTCTGGTTGGTCAAAGTATTTTACTTCCGGTGCAAGAGCAGGATCTCTGGGGCTGTGGAATGATCCATGCAGGCCCTGGCATGGGAGGGACTGGTTCCATCTCAATCTGAAAATCAGACAAAGGTTTATTTCTTACTTCTGCTATGCAATGTTGTCAGGTTGTTCTACCTCTTTTCCCATTCCTGAATATTACTTGTTGTGTAATAAAAATGATATTCTAACTAAACATTTTAAAGAAAAAAATTTGCAATCTTGCACTTTAATGCAAGATTAACCATAGTCTCAGCACTTTTGTCTGTGTTCTCTTTTCAACCTTTGTTTATAAACACATATGTTTCTATATAGAGCTGATTGTAAGAGGTATAGAATTCCACACTTTATAAATGCTTAGTTAACTTATTGTTTTCCATGTTGTCACATACACTTCAAGGGCCTCCTCTCAACCGACTGCAAGTTAACCACTGAGTTGGTGCCCCATTATTTCCTCGGTCATTTCTCCTATTGTTGAACATTTAGAACTTTTCTAATGATTGACTTTTAAATTTCTTGAAATTATTGAGTTAAAGGGAGCAGAATTTTAGCAACCTTTGTTGTGCGTCACTAAATCCGTTTTCAAAAGATTGTACTGATTTCAATGCCAATTAAATGTTTTACAAGTGTTATTTTCCAACTATGTGAGGATTATTTTTCAGTTTATTTCTATACATCGCTGTCTCTCCTCTCCAACCAGCAGAGAAAAAAAAAAGTTCTTGGGGGTGAATTAGGATATAGACATATATATATATGCTTGTGTGTTTACTTTTACTACGAATGTCTAAGCTTCAGATATTGAATTCTACAGATATTCTCTCACTGAGGAGCAAGAATAACTGACTTATCCAGGCTGCAAGTCTGGTGCTTGTTGTATTTGATAGTCTGATGCTGTAAGGTTTTTTTTTTCGTCACTAACTCTGAAGAGCAAAGTGGAAACTTTGACTTTTTGCTTCTGATTGCAGATTTCTATCCAAACAGGGAGTTGAGGGAAATGCTTCCTGCTGTCCTAATTACACAGTACTAAGTGAACGCTGGATATGGAGTCAGAAGGGAAAGTACACTTGTGAGCCCATCACATACAGAGAAAATGCTTTTGGTTCCCACTGTTGGCAGGGACAGGGAGGCACCACGTTGCCTTTCACGAAAAAAATCTGCTACCATCCCTGGGAGCTCTCGTTAGAAGGTCATGTTCAACAAACTCGCAAAGTGTTTTCTTGACCATTGTTTGTGTCACCATTACTCGACGTTGTGTAGAGTGTAGTCAGGTGATTTTATCCCCAATTTTATACCGAGACTTATTTTAGACGGGTTATATGACTCAGTCAGAATCGCATCCAAGCGGAACCAGAACCAAGTTTGTTTTCAACTCCAGTGCTGCTTTCCAAAGTTTTATTTCCATTTTCAGCCACTTAACTATTTTAAAACATATTCTTTGGAGTAGGGATCTCTCAATAGGAATCCACAGCAAAGATGAAGAGAAAACTAGATCAGTTGCCTTGGCAATTTTGTCCACTCAAACCAGGATATTCAGGGATTTCTAGATTGAATTTGTGTTTCCTTCTGACTACATTGTTGAAATAATCTGGATCATCTCCTGATCTTGCTCTTGGACTCTCTAGGTGTATTCTCAGTGTCTTTGAGGGAGGGAATGTGTTTTAAGCAGTGAGTTCCTAAAGGCCTGTGGAGGCCCAAGGCCATGCACACTGGGGGAGTTGTGAATCAAGTTGCATGATGGGCCCAGTCTATTTCAGGCAGAGCTGTTATTTTGCTGTTATTCTCTTTGGTCCGTTATCTTCCTTAGAGTAGTGCGTCTTTAAATGCTTTTTCATTTGGTGAAATCTAAACATTTGTCTCCAAAAGGAACGCTGCCAGGCCTCTTTTCATAATGAAGTGGTCATCTCCACATTGTAGATAGTAAATCACGTTCAAAGAAAAGACCTTAACAATTCTTCATATTGCCTTGCAGAAATCATAGTATATTAGATGTGCTGGGGAGCTTCACAGTCACTCAGTCTAACCCGCTCATGTTACAGACAGGGAAACTGGAGGCCTGGTGACTTTCCCAGTTATTAACAAGGTAGTGACTGAGAAGGGACTTCAGTTCGCTGTTTTTAATGACTGTTTAGCAAGCATCTGATGTTTGGTCTTCTTCTACAGAAAGGGAACAGAGTTGACTAAAGGGAAAATATCCTAGTTCAGAAATCAGAGGCAAAAAAATTAATCATAATCACAATAGCACCTTACAGTTGTGGAGTCCTTTATAGTTTTTAGACTCTTAGACACAGAGAAATAGAGAAATATAAATATGAAAGATAAGGTTTATTTGATATTTTATGAAATGGAACCTTAATTCACCAACATTTTTACCCCTTTATAGTACTGCAATAATTTGTTGTGAAATTCTGAAATGGTTTCTGAATTATCAGAGGAAGAAAATCATTTAAAAAAGGAAATCAGAGCTACTGGCTCTATCTTACTTCAGTCAGGGTCTTTTAAAATCTATTCAATATATTTTAACTAGACTAACTCATTCTTAAAGTAAGGCAGCTAATATAGAATTTTCTGAGGTTACTTAAAAAATTTTGGCAATTTCCTTAGCTCTGCATCAAGTATTTTTATTTCTTCTTCTTCTTTTTTTTTTTTCCTAAAGAAATAGTGTTTGTGGATCTTGATAACTGCCCACAACAGATATTAAATCATCTGGTTTTGATAGAGCAAGGGGGTATAATGAATGATTGAAACTAACATTTACAAAATCTTTGAAATTTGAGAGGCAGGTTCTTGGAAGAAGGAGGATACAACAGAATGGCCTCTGTATTGCTGGTAGGGCTCTGAAGACAGGATTTATTGCTTATGTTCTGATATGAAGAAACAGACTAGTGAAGTATGTTGTCAAAACTTTGAAAATTATAAGGCAATGTTCACATGTAAGTTGATAAAAGTAACAAAAGAAGTTAAGTTTACCTAGGTCCTACCCTAGGTGCTGCCATGTTGTCACCACCTTCATAATAACCTTCAAAGAGGTGCTCTGTTATTATCTTTAAAAATTACAGATGAAGAAACTGAGGTTTAGACAGTGTTAGTAACTTGTTCAAAGCCAGTCACTCAATGTGTGGCAGAGCTGGATTCCAAGTCAGTGCTGTCTGGCTCTAAAGCTTAGAATCTTTTCATTGCACTTTTATTATTACATCAAATAAATTATGATTAAAATATATTCTGCTTTCCTTGACAATTTATTTCAAGATCTAACCATTTCTTTTTCCTGGACCTGCTGAGCACAGAGCACTAGCTCTCAACTTCCCTGCCTCTACCCGCTGGCTGGGCTGCACCTTCTCCTGCTTCCTGTTCCTCCTGCTTCATCAGCACACAGTGGGACTACACATGAGCCAGGGTGTTAGACAGGCCCTCCTAGGACTTTGTCTTACTTCCCCCTTGGTGTTATGAGGACAAGCTCTGTAGTAACTAAATTGAAAATCTTACGAGCAAAGGCTCCCCACCCCCATGGGAGCACATCAGTGACATTTGGCTCCTCCATTTTGCTTAAGAAACCTGTGACCCAGACCCTCACCCCAGGCCCATAGTGAGAAAAGTCTGTTTTCATTTCTTCTTTCACCAAGCCCATCTGGATAGAGCAGGTGCAGGGCCAGGCTCTTAAAATAGAAGCCCTTGTTTCATGTGACGTGGCATGGTGGAAACTCCCTTGCTTCCTTGCCTGTTGATCAGATTAATGAAATGATGAAGATCTTTCCCCTCATCGTGGTGTTTTCTTGACTCCCTGCAATTATGAGTTGACTTTTCTGGTGTCTTCATTTGTAAAATACAGGACTTGTTCTTCCTAACCTCAAGGGTCTCTCCTAGCTTTGATAATCTGTGTCCATGCTTCTGATAAGGGCCCAGATTTTGGAATTCACCATTTCTATCTTGTTTAGTTCTCCCAGCAATATTATTCCACTAGGAACAGCTTGGACTAAAACTTATTCTTGGTTAAAGCACATCATCTCACCATGTTGACATCACATTTGCTCTATACCATCAACCATCTGTGTCCCTAGGCCCTGGACCCCAGTCTCCTTCTTTGTAAAGTAGGAATAATAATACCTTATTCATGGTGTGAATCATATGAGAGAGAGGATTTAACATTGTTTGGCAAGTGAAACACGTTAGGCATTCAGACAATGCTTGTTCACTTGAGGTCAAATAATAAGGTCCATTTTCTCTTCATGACTTCTAGTTATTGACTAGCTTTGAGGCTGAAAAATGAGTTTAAGATGGGCCCTCTGATCTCAAGAGGCTAGCAATATTTTATCTCTTTTTTAAAGCTATTTCCTAGAGGAAGGAAAGCTAGCAATATTTTGGATAAGACAAAATAAGTACATATGAAACAGTTAGAGAATGGATTAAGTCAGGAAAATCCTTCAAATGCTACACCTAGGACAAGGTACCCCATGCAGAACAGGCAAATTCTTAAAAAGATGGTCTCTGAGTCAAATTTTGGAGAGTGAAGTGTCAGCGTAGCTGATCATCCTAAGAAAAAGTCAAGACCACAAGTTATGGGTTCCAACAATGGAGAAAAGGCGAAGTAAGTTACGCACTGTTAGTAAGAGAGAATGATGTGCGCCTTTGAAAATGGTCAACATGATGTATAAGTAGAAAAAAGAAGTCCTGTGAAACAACAGCCAAGTGAAATAATTTGAACACAAAATTGTAGTAATGGTGTCAATGACCCTATGGCTATGTATGAAGATACTCAGATAAGTGTTAGAAAAGAATATAATGTGGGAAATTAAAATAATAGATGTGTTAGGGTTATGGGTTTATGGATGAATTTCAAAAACGTTCTTTTTATTAGGCTTTCACTTCATAAGCCAAACACTTTGAGAAATTACACATTGCATAATGACTTGGATGGCACAATATACCAGTCCCTGGGTGAAAATGCCATCTTTTTCTGGGGCAGGATTTCCTCTCTGGTTTTCATCATGATCTCTGCCTTTGAGTGGCTTGCTTTCTTTTAAGAGAAAAATGTATGACAAACCCAGTAGGTGATGGAATCCTCTCTCTTCCATTTACATTTCTGTGGATCTTCCTTCTGAAACTCCCTATAACCTAATATTGAATCTGAAGGAAGGGAGAGTTTCTGGGAGCCCTGATACTAGGGTTCAGGGATGTGTTCTGCCATTTCTTTAGAAAATGCCTGGTTCTCCCAAGAATGAGTCAGCCCTAATGGAGGTACCTATTCCTTCAAGCAAAAGCAGTCAACTTAGCAAATGGATAATTCCAGAGGTGATTTACATTTTACTTTGGCAGATGGAGCCCTCATTTTTAATAGAACTCCCTGTGAACTTCCTTTAAAAGTGTTTTGACTTCCCTGGAACACATGGACTCCATGCAGTGACGTGCCCTGTAGGTGGTAATGCATACTTAGGGCTGGCCTTCCACAGCTTGAGTAGGTGGGTTCCCTTTCAATGAAACAATCTGAAGAGATGCAACACAACTGTGACCCTTGGTGGTCTTCCAGCTTTTGATCGGATTCGAGTCACTCATTTCAACCCTATGCAAGCCAATCTGACGCAAATGAGTCCAATCTAACAAAAAATACTTGGGTGTTTGTGCCAATAAATCTAATGATCAAATCATTTCCCCGTGAATTACAAGTTAACAAAACAGCATAGCTCATGCTGCCCTCTAGTCATTCCTGCCACCATTAAGAAGCCTGAGGCTCCTTCTTACTTCTTGTGCCAACTTCTCAGGGCCTCCTTGTCTAATTTTGCTTGAGAATGTAGAGTAGAGGAAGGAGAAATGGACAGACAGCCTTGAGAAGTGGCTTCTAGTCTGGGTTCAACTCCAACTACTAACAGTGTTGACGAAGTCAGTCAGCTTCTAAAAGTCTCAGTCCCCATATTTGTTAAAATAAAGAGGGTAGTCTGGTTTTTCTGGCCCCTTCTCTCCAGTCCTCCCAGTCTATGAATTCATTTTTAGCTTTTTAATGCAAATTTTTGATTCATTAGAACCTAGCTTCTTCACTCTGCCACTTTTAGTTGGCTCTTGTTAGAGCATTAGTGCTCAGTTTGCACTATTAGAATTTTCCTGTGTTTGTACCCTTCAAAATTTTTCTTTTTTTGGCAAGAATTGAATTTTTTTCTTTTTAACTGGCTCCTTGAGGATAGATGTTGTGATATCTTTGTGCTTGTATGTCCTCACTGTGCCCTGCACTCTTAGGGCCCTTATCAAAACAACACATTTCTCAGTGATTCTGAGACTCTTTCTCTTATCTTTTGAAGTCATAGCTCAAGAATAAAATCATATCAATATTTTACATAAACCCTAGAATTTTTATAGATCAAATATTTCTTTTTAGAGTACATATTGGAAGTAACTTCACAAGGAACGTTTCTTTTCTTTTTTTTTTGGAAAAAGGATTTATTCTTTTTTTATTATTATTCTTTTTTATTATTATTTTTTTTTATTATTATACTTTAAGTTCTAGGGTACATGTGCATAACGTGCAGGTTTGTTACATATGTATACTTGTGCCATGTTGGTGTGCTGCACCCATCAACTCGTCAGCACCCATCAACTTGTCATTTACATCAGGTATAACTCCCAGTGCACCGAATGAGGTTGTTTGGCAGATTTGTCTGGAGAGACACACACCCTCAGGGCAAACAGGTACTCCTTTCCTGGGCAACTCAATGACCTCTTGCCTCTGGTCAAACCACTCCACAAATAAAGTGGACTGATCCTCTTGACTCTACGTGTAAGTGCCCATTGTGTGCGCACAGAGCTGGTGGGAATGGCCATGGTGCTAGGTGGGGGCAGTGTTGGTGGAGTTGGACTAGATTATCTGGGATCATGTGAAATGAAAATTCATTTCTAGCTGGCTGGCTTCAGAAGGTGCCATCTCCTATTTTTATATGAAGTGTTCTTTGGAACTCAGGGCAACAAAAGGTGGGTGTGCTGCACAAGGACAGCAGAAGAGTGAGCTGACCAGTCCCTGAAGTCACAGTTGGAAAGTGGATTAGCAGTGTAATAGAACTCTTCAGGGAGGCCTAATGGTCCATCAGGTCTAATGGTGTTGTTCCAGGTGGGTGGTCATGTGGAGTAAAAAGATTTGAAATCAGCGAGCACGTACCTGAGAGATGACATTTCCACTTGGGCAAGTCTCTTGATATTTCCGGTCCTGTTTCTTCATCTGTAAACTGGGTTAGTAATGTCACACTCTGTGAGTTGGTGCATCCAAATAACAAACAACCCCACACACAGAAAAACAATCCCCATAAATGCCCTATAAACATGTATTAATCATCAACAATTCATTTATTCATTCACTCATTTCTTCAACAAATACTTGTATGACCAAGGCACTTTGCTTTGTGCTAAGCACTACAATAAATATGGAATTGTATAAAAACCAAGGTGTAAAAATTCTAGTTCAGGTCCTCAATAAATGATAGGTGAATCAGACTGAAACATGGAAGTAAAGTAAGGAGGTCTTCCACGACTATTGTGATCCTCAAATGTTCTTTTGGGTGCACGGTTTCCCAGGGAAACTGCCAGTTTCTATAGTGGACAAAAGGCCTTGCTTTTCAGGAGTATATATTTTGATAGGAAATAAAGATAGAAATACTTGGAACTTAGACAAATTAAATACATAAATGATGGATGGTATGTAGAGAATACAGTACTGTGGGGAATCAAAGAGAAGGTGAATTCTGGGTGAAATCAGGAGGGTACCTCATTATTCACAGATGGTCTCTTTAGGGGAGGTGGGACTTTTTAGGTCAGCTGGAAATGGAACCAGGCTTTCATGTTCAGATATACCTGCAGCTAAATAGCTCATAAGAGTTATAAGACTAACAACTTTGTTAGTGTTACATTTGACAATTTATTTGTGCCTCATTATTTTGGAATGTGTCGAGAATCTGATAACATGGGTGACAATGCAATTTGCCACTGTATTATCAAGTAGTTCTAGTGAATGTGTAACTTTTAAGAACTTGTTTAATTGTATCCACCAACTCTTACTACAAAACATAGACTTGAAAGAAGCACATTCCTTTTTCTTGCTTAATCAAATCATTTCTTACATTAATCATTAGGGGTTACTACATTTCTGAGCAACGAGGCTCAAGAGTTGCTGGTGGAAATGTAATTTCAATTAGAAAACCAAACTGAGGTTGAGGGTGGAGAGAGCCAGCTGCAGAGGGTATCTGGACAGCAGCACGTATCTGCGAGCCTGTGTGGGTGCCAGGGTGGGGGCAAGGAGGGGTAGATTGTGTCATTTTCCGCGTACGTTTATTTAGCTTCTGCTGTTTCAGGAACTTTGGGTTTTATTAATAGTCAATTTAGGATATTCTGCCTCTGTCCTCAAGCATTGACAATCTTAAAAGGATGGGTGGGAATAGTGGGCATTAAGCCTCAGAATCTTCTAGTCCCTTGGCTGGAGTGGTTCTCTTTGCTATTGCTGCAACCTGAGGAAATCTTTCAAATTCTGGGTAGGCTGCTCTGGTTAATATAGTGGAGACTCTAATAAAAATTATGTCATCCAGCAATGGAACTCTGGTGCAGTGAGTGGCAGACTAGCTGATGAACATCTCAATGCACAGCATTTCTCAGAAACCCTCAGCCAGAACACTCCTAGGGAGGGCCTCTGTTTACAATGCTCTTCAGAGCCTGCCCAGTCTGTCTCTGTTTCTCTGTCTTTTCCTTTCCTTTCTCATTATTCCCATCACTATTATTGTTTCTCTTTCTCTAAAGTCGGTATATTATCCTTTCCCCTAGTCCTTTGAAAAATTTACTTCAATTGCGCACACAATGGAATTAAATGATAAACATCAATTTTCTATATAAAATACTGTGTACACCCACACTCACACCCGCAGAATATTTTCTATTTCTTAACAACAACAAGAAAAACAACAAAACACATAGAAAGAATTAAAAAATCTGGAGGAATATTGAAGGCCAGGGCAGATTATTTGTTTAGGTTAGTGACACTTAATCCAGAATTTCCTCACATCTACATTATTGTCTGGTGGATGACAAAGGAAAATATATATTGGAAACCCAATTGTGGATCCTTGAGAATACAGTAGAGAGTACAGTGAAAATTGAATGGGAGAAGGTGAGAAATCCTTCTTATTCGTGTCCAGAAACAGATTTGGGCTTTGGTTTGGTGGCTGCAGCTCTGAAAGGACTCAAAGTGAGTGTCTGTAAATCCTGCTCAGCACTACGAGGACAGGCGTTGCCATGTCCTCCTCTTCCTTGTGTTCCTTCCCTCATCTGCTTCCCTATTTCTAGCACATGGACCAGGGGTTCATAAATGTCTATAGGTTGGAAAAATCCAGGAATACATGTGGGGTCAGAAGTTGTAAGAGATTGGGTTGAATATATTCTGATTCCCCAAGTTGTTTGTCTACTTATTTTCTTTTTCTTCTCTATCTGTGATGGTTCTTTTTTTCTTGTTATTTGTATCTTTGCACAATGAAAGACAAAAAACAAAAATAGTCCTAGTCCCTAGAGGACTTCAGTAAACATGCTATCACTTCCCTGCCCATGAATCAAGAGGTTGGGAAGACAGGTCTCAATTGGCATGTAGCCCGAGAAGAGTTTGTCACATCTCAGAGTCTAGAACCTCCTTTCCCACAAAGATACAAAAACAAACACTTAACTCACTGGTCTTTTGGCTGGGAAGATAGCTGAATGATAGCACCGCTTTAAATTATATACTGATGACTGGTGCTGATGGTGCACATTTCTTTTTTTTTTCAGTATGAAATATCAGTTTTTGTGGAAATCCACCACTCACCCTAATCTGGCAGCATTTTGTAACTTCCATCATGGCACCAGGCAGGAGGCAGGATGGACTGAAGGGAAATACACTGAACTGAACAGGATCCTTAGGCCTATAAGTGAGACACAGTATTGGCAGCTAGTGCCTTCACCTTGTGGCTCAGTTTCTTCAGGTTTCAAAATTGAGAGACTTTTTTTCCCCCTCATTAACTATTTTATTTATACAGGAAAGGTAGAATTCTTTGTCCCTCCCCGACTTTATTTATCAATGCGTAGTCACTTAGTGATCTAGCAACCTCCCATGTAAACCAATGCGTTTTTTAAAGTATCACAATGAGCTCACAAATTTGTATATAGTTGATGTTTTAATCCATTGCAGTCATTATTTTTTAAAATTTTTATGTAACTTCTTTGATTTTATACTTGGATCTCTTTTTTCTTACTGTGAAAATCTCAGTTCCTAATGGAATTAAAACAAATATTTGCTTTTCTTTTTCTGTATCATGTTATTAGTACTACAATAAGACAACTGAATGCAGTGTAAGTTTTTTTGTGGTTCTTTTTCCTTTAGAATATATCCTACTAGAGGTGTACTGAAATTTATTTATTTATTTATTTTACTTTAAGTTCTAGGGTATATGTGCACAACATGCAGGTTTGTTACATATGTATACATGTGCCATGTTGGTGTGCTGCACCCGTTAACTCGTCATTTACATTAGGTATATCTCCTAATGCTATCCCTCCTTCCTCACCCCCAAAATTGAGAGACTTTTTGCTTTTACATGTTAAGTAGGTAAGGATGAATGGAAGGATTGTAATGTATTGCATATTGGAAGAAACAAAGGTATCAGGTCAAAGTTAAGAAGGATTTCTTTGTGAAATTACTGCAGGGAGAATATCCACTGAGCTCAGCCATTGAACTCAAGAACCTGTTAATAATAAAGAATATGAAAAGATTGTGAATTGAGCACCTTCTCTGCACCATGCTCTGTATGAAGTGGATTATACACAGTATTTCATTTGCTGCGCACAGTGATGTTGACATAGAGGTTTATTGTTATTGCTTTATTATAAACAAGTAACCCCAAACCAAGAGCGGATAAAAAAGTGATAGATTCCATGTGAGAGTTCATGAATCCATGGCATCCCAAACAGAGGTCTGGAGCATTGGAATGACTTGTGAAGACACTGTTGATGTTAGGTAATTCCCAGGTTGACTAATGTTTGGGCAGGAGGGGTGTACCTTCTCTGGCCTCCAATATGTGTTAGGTGCTCCTTCTGTGTCCTTCACAGAGCTCTCTAGGCACTCCTTTCAACTCCATTTCTCCGTGTTGCAATTTTTGATTGTTTCTACACTAGGCTAGGAGCTCCTTGAGTTGAGAGTTCTGTCTTATTGACTATGTTATCTGCAAATCTTCGTTGAGAGCCAGGTACATGGAAATGCTAATACATTTCTATGGAATTAGTGAAGGTGGACATTCGTACATCTAGGCATAGGAACAGGGTTTTTTCTGGAGTTAGTGTTATTTGGTGTAGAAAGGCTGTCAATAAGCCTTATGACTTGAGGAAGGATCAACAGATGGGTGGATAGAAGTACAGATGGTTATATGCATGGATGGAAAGGGAATGTAATAGAAGAGAATGCTTCTGTCATGGGCTCTAGGAAGTTTACTGAAATGTATTCTGAAAGGTTGATATATATAGTTCATCCTTAATCTTCCCAGCCTCTCTTTTCTGAGAATACCAAACTATTCAACATAAATGGTTTCTTGCTACTCTTAAATATTTCCAGGACACTTCTGGGTCTCATGAAGCACCTGCTTGCTCACAACTTCATTCTTACATGCAGTCTGCATGGGTCCTGTTACCATATCCATCTCTTAGAGGGCACTATTATTCTGGGCTGAGGTTTTCCAAGATGAGAACCCCAGGGCTGGAGATGAAGCAATGCATTTAGGTGAAGTGATATCAAACAAGGTTGGGGTTGGTGTTACTTCCATCCCAGTGCTGGACACAGTCTCAGCCAGGTGCTGTGGGGGCCCCAGGTGCGTGGGGCCTTGGGAACTTCTGAAAGGGCGTGGAGTGCTCCACCCAGCCCTGTTGGAGGAGGATGGGAGCGAAAGCAACAGATGTGCCCAAGGTTCTGTTTTCAGTTCCCCAAAGGGTCTTCTCCTTGACTAAAGCGGTGTGACAGTTGCTATGACAGTTGCTATCTTGGTCCCTGGGACTCTCCCTCATAGGGTAGCATTACTTTTTTTAATCTTCTCAGGCTAGTAACCATGAAACTTTGTAATAACTAGTCTGAGGTAGGGCTGGTTGGGGGCATGTTTGGGCCTGAGTACTGGGATGTGATGGTGGAAGATGCTGGGGTACCAAGAGGTACCTTTCATTAATGAGTTATTTTTCCAAATTAGACCAACACTCCTCCTAGTTGTCTTAGGCTTGGTGACTCTCCATTTTTGCAGACGTTCAGAATTCTTCCCCTGAGATGTCTGCAATTAGCTCAAATAGTAAAAACATAACAGATAGAAAGAACACTGACCTTGAATCTCAAATCTGTCTCTACCAGGTCATGTCATTCAGTCTCTGCTTGGGTCTTCTCATGTGTTAAATGAGAGATTTGATTTCCAAGCTCCTTTTCACTCTGCAAGTCACTAATGCTTTGCCTCTGAAAATGGCAACCACGAAGAGTAGTTATTGAGAAACCAGCGCTGTGTTTTGGAGTTAGGGCTCTTGATCGGACTGCCTGAGTTTGAATCCTGATTTGGGAATTTCTGATGATGTGATCTTGGACATGGTATTAACTCTCTCTAAGTCTTAGTTTTTTTTTGTCTACAAAAGAGGGTAAAACAAGCTCCCCAGAGGTTGCTGGAAGATTCAGTGACATGATGCTTGTCAGTGTTGAGACGTTGTATCCATTACAACTATCACAGAATGAAAACCTGTTACAAGTTGGCATGGGCTGAGATGCCAGCAATTTCATACATCTCTTTTGTGCCTATTTTGTTTTTTCATTTTGATCATCAATATTTTAATGCTGTGTCATAAATTGGGGCTCTTTCTTGTTTGTTCTTGGACCCATGGTGAAATAAAACCTTATATATTTTTTAGAAGGATTCATAGAGATGAAAGGCCCTTACTGAACATTCAGTCTGACCTTATTAGTTTTAAAGGAGCTGACTGAGACCTAACTGTTCCTATTACAAACCAATATTATTGGAAACCAACACAGAAGCTACCATGTGCAAAACTGTGGGGAATGCTTGGAAGTCTGGGTTTGACAACCTGAGTTTAAATAGTGATTCTTCGTCTTACTAGCTCTGCAATCCCAAACACGTTATGCAATCTTTCTTAGTCTGTTTCTTCATCTATGAGACAGGGCAAATGAGAAACATTTCAGTGTATGGCATGACAGCAAAGGGGGTCATACAAGTGACACTGCTAGCAAATGTCAGCCTCCTTCTCTTCTCTACCTCCTAACTGCTTTGACCCTCTCCTCTGTCATCCCTTTTCTGGCTACATGCAGAAAATCTTGCTAACTTTAGGGATACAAAAGGCTCCAGAGTTGGGAGATAGACCGTTCTCATACAGAGATCAATAACCACATGGTATGGGTAGTAAGGGCTGTTCAGACCCTGAGAAGAGTTTGGCAGGTCAATAGAGATGTGGAAAGGATGAGAGGAACTGGGGAGAGAGACAGAGAAGAGGGAAGGAAGAGGAAGGGAGAAAGGATGACATTTTGTATCTGAGAACAGGAAAGGAGCAAGTGGAATGGAAAGAGGAGAGGGAAGGCAGCAGGTGAGGGCATGTCTGTTGGGGTGTTTATGGAGGGTCTTTTCGGGGAAAGGGTCTACAAATGGAGCCAACAAGAAAGGACTGGCAGGTGGTCGGGATGTCCTCCTGTGAGAGTCACTCTTCTCCCCATCCTCTCCTCTCTTAGCACCCTCGCTAGAGCTTTTCCTTGCTCATTTCCATTTTCAAGATCTTTCCAAGCTTCTAAACCTGCAAAATCTAAGTGACATACATTTATTGGAGAAATCACAAACAGTTCCCAGCACCCCTGTGGACCTCTCTGCATCTGTGCCCTGGATACCTCTTTCTCCTTTGCTTCTGTGGATGAAATATCTGTGTTCCTAGCTGAGGATGACACCTCCATCTGTCTTCATCCACCCTTCTTACCTCCTCAGGAACATTGCTCCAGCAATTTTCTCTTCTCTCCCCTTCAGCACCAGCTTTTCCCTTTCTACCAAATCATTCTTATTAGCACTTAAAAGTGCTGTCATTTCTCTCTGTTTAAAATAAACCCTCACTTGCATATCATGTAGAACTATCTATAAACAAAATATTAAAACATAAGAAAATAAAGAAAAGTAAAATATACCCTTTGTAGAGCCCCCTTGTCCTTCCAGTGACCACCTCATTTCTTTCCTTCCCTCTTCTAATTCTCTCCTTGAAAGCATTGTCCATGCATGCTCTCTCCAATTTCTTTGCTCTTATTCTCTTTTTAACCCATTTGGATCAGACTTTTGTCCCTGGTGTTCTATAAAAACTGCACTTGTCTAGTTCACCGGTGATTCCCAATATGGCTAAATCCAGTGGCCCATTTCCATTCCTAATCTTGGTTGACCTGTTATCAGCAATTGACACAGTTGATCCACTTTTTCCTGTTTGTAATGTTTTTCCTCTTGGGTCCTAAGATAACACCAGTCTCCTGTTTTTTTTTTGTTTTTTTTTTTGTGTTTTTTTTTTTGTTTTTTGTTTTTTGTTTTTTTTTTCATCTCCTTCTCTAGCCAGTCTATTTCAATCTTCTTTTCTGGTTCCTCTTCATCTTGCCAGCTTCTTTACATTGGAGTGCCTCCTAGCTCAGTGCTTGGATTTCGTTTTCCATATGTCATTGCTACGTACTTCCTCCCAGTCTGATGGCTTTTTACACCATATGTGTGGTGATGACATCACGTTTGTGTCTCCAGCACTGACCTCTTGCTTCTGAATTCTTGACTCTTATAGCCAGTTGTCCATCTGACATCTCCACTTGCTTGTCTAATAGACATCTCAGACTCGACGTGCCCAAAACAGAGCTCCTAAAGCTTCAGGAATCGAGACTGTGTCTATTGGCATAAGGATAATCAAATTGATCAGGGGAATTAAATAGAATAGAAATAGACCAAACTTACATTGCCAGTTGATTTCTAACAAAGACACCAAAGCAATCTAATGTGAAAGAAAAGTCTTTTTACATGAATAGTGCTGGAGTTTTCAGCAGCTCATGAAATAGGTATATATTTTATGAAAAAAAGTAAAAATAAAAGTAAAAAATAATGCTGGAACAGCTGCACATCCACATGGAAAAAATAAACCTTGACCCTTACCTTATACACAAAAATGAATTCCAGGCGAATTCAAGTTGAGCTTCCAAACTTATCCCTATGTTCTATAGACTTCTTCATTTCAGTTAAGGCAAATCTATCCTTCCAATTCATCAGGCTGAAAACCCTGGATTCCCACTTCAATTTTCTTTCTTCCCCACATCCACACTGGCAGTGCTTCCTGACAGGGCTACTTTCAAAGTAGCTTCCTCACCCACTTGGATTATGTAACTGGTTCCCAACTGGGGTTTCCACACTTCTTCCTATCCCACCCCTGATGGGTTATTCTCATCAGATTACCTAGAGAAATCCTGTTCATATATGTCAAATGATATTTTTTTTTGGCATTAAGCTGGCCCATGAAGAAATAAGATATAAGAAATAAGAGTTCCCTTATAAGGGGAATAAGGGACTCTACAGAGTCTCTAAATAAGGGGCTCTAGAGAGGGTATTATTTTTGTTTTTGAGACAGGGTCTCACTCCATCTCCCAGGCTGCAGTACAGTGGCACGATCACGGCTCCCTGCAGCCTCCACCTCCCTGGGCTCCCTATCTCAGCCTCCCAAGTAGCTGGAACTACAGGCACATGCCACCACACCTGGCTAATTGTTTGTATAATATTTTTTGTAGAGAAAGGGTTTCCCCATGTTGCCTAGGCTGGTTTCAAACTCCACCCACCTCATCCTCCCTAAGTGCTGGGATTACAGGTGTGAGCCACCGTCCCTGGCCTCAATATTATTATTTTGCTCAAAGCCTACCAGCCTCAGCTCACTTACAGTAAAAGAAATGCTTTCTGTGACCCACAAAACACGACATGACCTGCCCTCCTTATAACCCTGTATCGTGAGCACTCCGGGCACATGCCCACCTCGGGACTTTTCATTTGCAGTTCCTGCTGTGTTCTTACCTATTTATCCACATGGTTTACTTCCCACTTCATTTAAATCTTCACCTGAATGCTACCTTCTTAGTGACACCTTTCCTGATGACCCTGTTGAAACTTATAACACTCCTCCAACAATTCCTGCCCTTGCTTTAATGCTGTCTTTACCCCATCATTACCTAAAATAATAAATTTTAAAATTTATCAATCTTTATCATTTACCTCCCCAGCTAGACTATAAGCTTCACAAAGGCAGGGAGTTTTACCTGTGTGATAGCCTCAGTATTAAAGACAGTACTTGGCACATTTCAGGCATTCAATACATACTTACTGAGTGAAAGAAGAAAGTGTGGCCTGGCACAGTGGCTCACGCCTGTAATCCCAGCACTTTGGGAAGCCGAGGTGGGCAAATCATCTGAGGTCAGGAGTTTGAGACCAGCCCAACCAACATGGTGAAACCCTGTCTCTACTAAAAATACAAAATTAACCGGGCGTAGTGGCACATGTCTGTAATCCCAGCTACTCAGGAGGCTGAGGCAGGAGAATCACATGAACCTGGGAGGCAGAGGTTGCAGTGAGCTGAGATTGCACCATTGCACTCCAATGTGAGCAACAAGAGCAAAACTCTGTCTTGAAGAAAAAAAAAAGTGTAAATTGTGATTGAGGTCTACAGATGACTGGTCAGTGTTTCCCATGTCCCCAAACTGTTTTCCTGCCTGAAGCTGTTGTTTCATGGGGCAAGTTCAACTTCCTTGTCCATTGCTTGACTGTCCAATTAGATTGGCAGAGCACTAATGGCAAGGACTGTGGATCTTATCTTGTACTGTTCTATATCCTCCACTACTGCTGCCATTGTGAGGGGGAACATGGGAGTGGCTTCCCTCCATCCAGTTCCCTACATCATATGTCATATCATACAAATAGATTAGTATTTATAAATGTTTTAGGTCTACCTCCTTCTCACGCTGTACAAAATATGTCATATCAATACTTGAGTTTTAGTACATTCATATTCTTGGGCAATTATGTAATTATGGCTTATGTTGTTATAACTACTATGCCCATATTTATAAGAAAAAATTATTGAGAGCATTTCCAGGAGAATAATTGACTGGAAGAAGAGAGAGTGGTGAAAAGGAATTAATAGTGAGCTAACTGTCAGGATATACAAGCCAAGCCTTCTAGGAGCCAGATAATCTGAAGCAGGAATTTCTCTGTCAGTTTTCTTATCTGTACAATGGTAAGAGTGGGGGTATTGAAGTAGAAAAATCCTTTGATTAACATTTATTCTAATCCTTGCTGAGGTGCTGGGTGTGAGTCCAGGGAACTCTTATTTCTTATATCTTATTTCTTCATGGGCCAGCTTAGTGCCAAGATCCAAAACTCTCTTGTGCTTGGGACCATTTTCAAGGATACGTTTAGTAGTTTAGAATAATCTAGATAACACTGCCTGATAGAAATACGCGGGAAATATAGAAAATTATAATGTGATCCACATATATAATTTAAAAATTTTTACTAGCCATGTTATAAAAGCAAAAAGAAATCTGTGAAATCAATTTTAATAATAAATTTGGTTGCTTCCAATATATACAGGGTAATCTCAACGTGTAATCAATATGAAATATTAAAATTTACCTGTATTTTTTATACAAAATATTAAAACTTGGATGTGTTTTTACATATATAGCGCATCTCAGTATGGACTGGCCTTATGTCCAGAGCTCAATAGCTCTGCGAGGCTAGTGGCAGGATATTGGATATCAAGTCTAGAACGTATGTGAGTTGATTCAAGGTTCAAGCACACTGAGGCTGAAAGAGTTATGACTGAAGAACAAGTTCAAGGAGGAAATCAAACAATAGCCAAATTTCACTGAGCTACTCCTTCCATTACTAATGATAACAAATATTTATAGATCCCTTAGTATATACTGGACCTGATGCTTAGAACTTTATGTGAATTGTTTCATTTAATCCTCACAACAATCTTACAGGTAAGATCCCCACTCCCTTTCAGATGAGAAAACAGGTAAGACCCCCACTCCTTTTCAGATGAGAAAACTGAAGCACCAAAGTGCAGTAACTTGCTATTATGACTTGTGAGCACATTTTCCCAGGCAATTATATGCACAGGATGATGTAGGGAAACCAGCCCAATAACTTATTCACTATGTTTCTCCATGCTCATGGTAATGGCTGACTTGATCCCTGGTGGCCACCCACCTGTGCTCCATGAGTGAGGGAAGGGCTGCAGAGCCCTTGGCCTGCGTTCTAGTGACTTAGACTTGGGTTCTCCAGTGGCTGCTCTGGTTGACAATTTAATTTAGTAAAATGATAGATCCCACCCTGATAGCTGTTATAAAAAATCCTCCTTCCCCTTCCCCAGCGCAGGTACCCAGCCCAAGGGGCACTTTCTGTGGGAAGAAGAAAATAACTGGCATGCACTTGAGCTCACTGGGGGTGCAGGTTTCAAGAAAGAACAAAGAGAGCTATTAGGTTGCAGGGAAGCAGTTGAAGAGTTAAGTCTTGGAGTTGTTAATACCTGGAACAAGGTCCGGTGTGAAAAGACAAAGAAACACACAAACATCGATCTGGCTTCCTCTTTTCTCTTTCTGTTTCATTTCTTATCCTCCATCAGTCAGCCTTTGCTTCCTCTTTCTCCTCCTTCACCTCCTCCTCCCCGCCCTTCCCAATTTCTTTCTGTCTTCCATTTATTGTTCTTCTAAAATTCATTTACTCATCCTCTCTTCTCCATTTCTCTTTTCTCCAAAATAATATGTTCAACTTATTGACTTGCTCAGGGACTTGTGGGTGAAGGTATTAACACCAACTCTAGGAAACATGGCGAATTCTAAAAACTTGTTCTCACAGGAAAAAGAATTAAAAATAGAAAGCTATAGTCCGGTTTTGAAGCCAGAGAGGACCCCACTCTGATGTATAGACAAGAGAGCCAGAAAAATACTTTGAAATGATCAGCGAAGCTCCTTGTCCCACAGACAGGGTGAGGGAGGGACAAGGGGAATTGTGTGCCCAAGCTTACCTGGGATGGTGTAGGTGACTGATAAGAGTGTCAGTGGAGGTGGTGGTTAGCATTTGGAGTGCCCCAATCTTGTGACACTAAACATTTATTGTTATACTAACCCCACTGCCAACTATCAGTAAGTTTTCATTTTTCTTACTGTGTCTTAGTCTCCGTGGCACCATACACTGTTTTCCCCCATGTCCAGGCATCGTTCCACAGTTGATATGAGGCTCTGTGTGCCATGGGTGTGGGCCTGCCTCTTCTCTCTCAGAATGACCACTGTTTCATGCTTGGTGAGCCACATGGTGTGCCAAGCTGCCATCTCTGACCTGGAGAAAGGATACCCATCCTACCACAGATGGGGCATATCATGGGATGGCCTTCCTGGTTTTCCTCTGCAGACATATTTTTCTCACATTTTTTTCCTCTCCTCCATTCTCTTTTTCCCTCCCTCTTTGATTTCTTCTCTTTTCCTTTTCTTTCTCTTGCCTCGCTTCTGCCTTAGATCTACCATGGGACCCAGGGAGCTTTGGAGCCAAAGAGTAGCCTACCCTGAAGATCAATGAAAGCACATGTGTTCACTCACTAGCTGGCACTCACTGAGCTTTTCATACAATCCACAGTGTGCTGAGCTTTTTACTTGTGCTATCTCTTTTAATCTTCACAATTCTTTACCTATCAGGCATTACCATCATGATCTGCACCTTACAGGTGAGAAAGGGAGGCCCAGGCTGATTAAGAAACTCGCTCAGGACCTTGACCCAGCCATCCCATTACTAGGCATATACCCATGCACACATATGTTTATTGTGGCACTACTCACAATAGCAAAGACTTGGAACCAACCCAAATGTCCATCAATAATAGACCGGATTAAGAAAATGTGGCACATATACACCATGGAATACTATGCAGCCACAAAAAAGAATGAGCTCATGTCCTTTGCAGGGACATGGATGAAGCTGGAATCCATCATTCTGAGCAAACCATCGCAAGGATAGAAAACCAAACACCACATGTTCTCACGCATAGGTGGGAATTGAACAATGAGAACACTTGGACACAAGGTGGGGACTTGTCGTGGGGTTGGGGGAAAGGGGAGGGATGGCATTTGGAGATATACCTAATGTAAATGACGAGTTAATGGGTGCAGTACACCAACATGGCACATACATACATATGTAACAAACTTGCATGTTGTGCACATGTACCATATAACTTAAAGTGTAATAACAATAATAAAAAGAGAAACTTGTCAGGGCCACACAGCCTGTACCTGTCAGAGTAAGGGCATTCTCATTCCAAAGTTCATTTTTAGAGCCAAAAGCATACCACATCTCAGGAGAAGCAGGCTAGACCTCTTGTCTGTTTGGCTTTTAACTCATGCTGACCTGAACTTTTTGGATTTGAGTAACTCTCAGACCTGTGGAGCCTGATTTCTGTGAGTGGATTTGGCCAGCCACCTGGGGAGGTGAACCCTTGCTGGGGTCTGGCTCATTAGTGTAGAAGGGAGTTCCTTGGGAGGTGTGCTCTCTTCTCGGCCATCCCCATTGTAGTAGTTTCTTGGTTCTTCCCTAACAAAGTACCACGAACTAAGAGCCATAAAACAACAGAAGTTTGTTCTCTCATAGGTCCGGAGACAGAAATCTGAATTCAAAGCACAGGCAGAGTTAGTGTCTTCTGGAGGCTGTCAGGGAGAAACCATTCCACACCTCCCCCGCTTCCGGTGGCTCCCAGCAATCCTTGGTGCAGGGAGAAACCATTCCACACCTCCCCCGCTTCCGGTGGCTTCCAGCAATCCTTGGTGCAGGGAGAAACCATTCCACACCTCCCCCGCTTCCGGTGGCTTCCAGCAATCCTTGGTGCTCTTTGGCTCTCAGCGGCATCCCTCTGGTCTCTGCTGGAGGCGTTCTTGGTCACGTGGTATTCTTCCTGTGTGTCCCTGCATCTCCAATCTCCTTGTCCTTTTAAGGACACCAGTCATTGGATTTAGGGCCCACTCAGATCCAGCATAAAAAAAAAGTTTTTAAAAAAATTATTTGGAAATAGTTATAGATACACAGAAAGTAGCAAAGACAGGATATAAAGCACGGAGGTCTGATGTGCCCTGAACCCATTTTCTCCTGATGGTTACTTCTTACATAATTACAGTACAATATCAAAACCAAGAATTTGACATTGATAAAATAGGTGTGTACAGCTCTATGTCATTTTATTACATGTCTAGTTGTCTGTAACTACCACTGCAATCAAGACAGAGAATTATCCCATGATCATGAAGATCTCCTTTTATAGTCTAGTCTATTCTTTTTTCTCCACCCTAACCCCTGGCAACCAGAATCTGTCCTCTATCCCTATAAAGTTGTCACTCTGTAATGTAACAATGTAACATTACATTATAGGGTGTAATGTAACATTACATTATAGGGTGTAATTACATTATAGGGTATAATGTAACACCCTATAATGTAACAATGTTACGTAAAAGGAATTAAATCTCAAATGACCCTTTGAGATTGTCTTTTTTTCACTCAATAGAAAGTCCTTCAGAATCACTCCAGTTGTTCTCTATATCAATACTCCGTTCCTTTTTATTGCCTCATAGTATTCTATGGTATGGATATATTACAATTTGTTAGACCAGTTGCCTATTGGGGGATGGAATGGCTCTTTCTAGCTTTGACTAGAACAAATAAAGCTGCTGTGAATAATTCTGTATGGGTTTCTGTGTGGACATCAGTTTTTATTTCCTGGGGGCAAATTCCCAAGGAGCACAATTCAATTCCTGGATCATACGGTAGGTGTCTTTTGTTTAGTTTTTCAAGAAACTGACAACTATTTTCTAGAGTAGCTATACCCTTTCATATTCCCACCAGCAATATATGAATGATCCATTTTCACCACATCCTCACAGACATTTCAGTATGACCTAATTTTGACTTGATTACCTCTGCAAAGACCCTATTTCCAAATAAAGTCACGTTTATGGGCACCAAGAGCTAGGTGTTGAGTATACCTTTTTGAAGGACGCAATTCCACCTGCAGCACCTGTCTTCACTTGCTTAGGCTATAGGTGGGTCTCGCTTCAGAGTGTTGCCTTCTGAGAAGAAGGTTTGAATTCATAACTGGATTATGCCTGCCTTTGATTATTCAATTTGGCCCCCAGGGATGAGTGAGCAAGTTCACGTCATTGGAAGGGACATTACTGAGTCTTTCTCACCCCTACTCAAGCCTCCAAAGTTTGAAAGATTTGATAATCATCAACATTCTCAAGAGGCAGAAGGGCAAGGTGCTTCCTTAAAGAGTTTTTCCATGACTGTCCTTCCCCACTGTCCCAGCACTGATGGGAAAGAAAAACAGAGCAGGACAAGGGGATTGTCAATCTGTTGAGGGAAGGGATGCTGTATTAGTTATTCCTGAACCCCCTTCAGAGTGTAGGCAGAGAGAGGTGGTTAGAAAGGTGTGTTGGATAGATGAGTAGCTGAGAGGGATGGGGCCAGAGTGCCCCACAGAATGAGGAAGAGTCAAGGTTGGTATTACATGTGCCCCTCCCACTTCCCAAACATGTGAGCATTCATACATGGGTTTCCAGTGTCTGGGCAAGGTTACTTCTATCCTCTGTCCCCTTGCTGAAGGTCTGTTTCATTTAATTTCTATGTATGTGTGCTCCTGGCTAGACAAACAGGGCAAAGATGCCAGGAAAATGGCAGGCCTGCTGTTTTGTCCAGCACCTTGAGCCCTGGAAGGCAGGCTTATTCAGGGGTCAAGAGGGCAGGATTAGGCAGGTAGCTATTTGATCCCAGACCCCCTCACTTACCAGCTGTATGGTCTTGACTTATTACTTATTCCTCTCCACCTCTTCTATCTATTAACTGTGTATAAGATGTTCTTTATGTGCAATTATTTTGAAGCATAATGTATATACAGAACAGTGCACAGACCATAACCTCACAACCCCACACTGAGGAACAGAACATTACCAAAAGCCCAGAAGCCCCTTCTTGTCTTCTCCCAGGCACTACCTCACCCACCCCCAGCTGAGAGTAATTTCCATCCAAATTTATAATTTTATTTTTACCTGGTTTTGAACTTTATGTGGATCAAAACATACAGAACATAACTTTTGATTGAGTTTCTCTTATGTAACATTATTTTTATGAGATTTGTCTGTGTGAGTAGGTATAGTTGTAGTTTGTTAATTCTCTTTATTGGGTATTCTAATGTATAAACATACCATAGTTTAATGACTCATTCTATTGTTGGACAATCGGGCTATTTCCAATTTTTGGCTTTGTAAATAAAGCTGCTTTGAGCATTCTTGCATAGTTTTTGGTGGGTGGGGACACTCAGTCATCTGGAAGTGAGATTGTTGAGTTATAGAATATATTTATCTCTCAGCTTTATAGAACCTTTGCAAATTTTAATGAATGTTTTTAACCTCACAGTATAGTGTGGATTAAATTAGGTGTGGAAAGTACTCAGTAAGGCCATTGGCAGACAGAAGTCACTCAGTACATGTTTAAAAATGGAAATAAGGCATGACATTCCATTAAGTCTAAGTACCATGATGAACTTAAACATTTCCCTATTGTTTGTTCATTTAGGTTGCTTTGATTGTGTTGTTATTTTATATCGTGTTGCAATGAATGATTCTCTTTATAGCAGGTTTCTTCTTTTGAAAAATTTGCTTTGGTAGATTCTCAGGGTAGGTTGAATTAGATCAAAGGATGTGTGACTGTAAGAACTGCCACCCTTAAAAAGGACTATGAGGGGAAAACAAGGAAGCAAGTCTGTCCTACCACGGCCCAGGGGACTGTGAGGACAGGAGGCTTGTGGGTTTGAGGGAGGAGTGTCTTGCAAAGGATGATGGGGTAAAATAGAATGAAGGATGATTTTTATAAATGCTGATGCACCTTAGGACAACTACATATTTAGTCCCTTATAAGAGAAATCAAGTAGTTGGTAAAACAACGGATAATAATTATTAAATGAGGAAGGAGAGAGAAACCACAGGTGCAAAGATTCACTTTATTTATTAATTCTCCTCCAATATTAGCATAATTAAAGCCAAGGAGGAGGAGGAGGATGAGGTGAAAGATGAGCTCGAGGACCGAAATAGGGGTAGCTCCCCTGTGGGAAAAGGGCCAGAGGCCAAAGGATGGGAGGGGGTGAGGCTGGGGCTAAGGAGCAAGTGGGGGGCCCGGGGCACTTCTCCCTCTAACACTCTCCTCTGTTGAAGCTCTTGGTGACGGGCGAGCTCAGGCCCTGATGGGTGACTTCGCAGGCATAGACTTTGTGACTCTGGTAGTCTGTGCTGCTCAGCGTCAGGGTGCTACTCAGGCTGTAGGTGTTGTCCTTGCTGTCCTGCTCTGTGACACTCTCCTGGGAGTTACCCGATTGGAGGGCACCATCCAGCTTCCACTTTACGCTGGCCTCTCTGGGATAGAAGTTATTCAGCAGGCACACAACAGAGACAGTTCCAGATTTCACCTGATCCTCAGATGGCGGGAAGATGAAGACAGATGGTGGAGCCACAGCTCCTGAGGAAAGAAGCAAACAGGATGGTGTTTAAGTAACAAAGTTCTGCACTTGGGTGTGTTACTTGCGGATAATCACAGGGCATGTTAGGGACAGACGGAAAACAGCATGCTTATCCTGGATAATTATAGCAAGGAGGCCAAGAAGTGTATTCAAAAACTTGATGTTTGAGTTTCTTCCTAGCTTCCCCCTAGTCCTTAATAAAGTTCTAAATTGTTTTGTTGGAGCTCTTTGCAGCCGTTCTGAGGCCTTTGCATGCTTTTCTGACCTTGCAGTAAACTCAATGCTTTAGGCAAAGAGAGGCCACGTCACCTGACCCCCTCAGAGTTTCGAATTCAGAACAGGTCTGAAGAAGACCAGGCGGCGGCTGAGTCAAGAAAAGCCTCTGTCTGCTTTTATTTCCGCTGTGCCTCTTCCACGACTATGCAGCAGGCTCCTGAGGGTTACTTTGGCTGGGCTGGGCTAAAACCTCCCTGCACAGTGGGCCCTGAGCCCTGCCTCTGTGCCTGGGTGGTGTCAGCCCCTCCACCTTCTGACTGTTCCAGCAACTCTCTAAGCCCTCCCAAAGGCCTCGAGGCCTGTAACCATATGCGGCAATTTTCAGTCATACCAGGAGAGGTCAACTGTAATCTTGGCCACCTGCTTAAGAGGAAGTGGCTAGCTTCACTTCTGACCCTCAGCAACTGCCAGGTGGCCTCTTGGAAATCCCCCTCTGGGGATTTCCAGTCGTCGGGTGGGACAGCAGTAGTTAAAACGAAAAACAAGAATCTTTTGCCAGGAGAAGTCAACAGATACCAGGAATAGGATTTTTTTTTTTTTTTAAAAGCTAAATTCGCTGTTAACCAAGTAGTTCAACATGAAAGACTGAACCTTTTATGTTTAATATTTTCTTCTCTTTTAACCTTCATGACTAATTTTTTTCAGATAATTGTATAAAATAACCATGGTAGCAAAATAATGTGATCACTGGAAAATAAGCAGGGGAAAACATGCTATGAAGATACTCCTATCTGGGTGAATTCTTAATAGCTTTACCTTTTTCATCTGACATTTAAACATTAAACAATCAATGTATTTGATATGAAAATTATTTCAAGATATCTTATTAGCTTTTAATAGAGTTTAAAAAGTGTTTAAAAGAGTTTTCAAAAGGCTCTAAAATCATTTTGAAATAGTTTAAAACAGACAGTTTTGAATCGTTGTAAATTAGTTTTAATAGAGCTTTAAAAAGACCCTAAAATAGTCCTATCAAGTTGCTGCAGACCAAAATAATCCTCCTTAAATATCACTTTTGAAGTCAACTGGGGTAAACAACAGCAACACAACGACAAATCATTAAACTATTTTAGAGGTTATGAAATTAAAATACTCAGATTAAAATTTTCCTGTCACAGAATTAAGGTACTGGAAAATATGTTTAAGGTTTTATTAATCACATTGCTATAGGTTTAGATATTTTGTACAACTGAAATATAATCACACACCGGCAGCTACATTTTTGAAAATTAGAAACATGGTCACGAATATATCTTATTTTTAAATCAGTTAATATTCCTTAATGGTATTTAATGCCAAATTCAAAGTGAATCGATCAAGCCCTCAGTGGCCAAGTTATGGGTGTGATTTTTACTCTGAAAGAATTACATATTTCTTTCTTTTTGATTGAGCTTTTGTTATTTAAATACGTTTGATGAGAGGATATCGAAATAAATAAATAGCACTGAAAAAAAAAGCTTTAAATTCTTTACTATCCCCAATGGAAATTTTCACTAATGAGCTATCGTAATGAATGTGAATTTTATTTCTGAAATCTCTAATAAATCAGTCTTCTCCCTAGTTTTCCCAGTTCGGCGCCCGTTACGTTTCTGTTCTCTTTCCGTTAATGGCATTATTTGTATCACTGTGCATCAGGAAATCTGGCTACGGCAGCATTAATCGCGCAGACGCGGGGTGGCCATGGCCGCTAGCGCCAAGGCAGCTGCCCCAAGAGGGCGGCGGCAAGGCCACCAAAGCCGCTCAATCAAGAAAGACCGCGGCTTTGTCTACAGCTCGCGGTGCCACGGACTTCTTGGCGGAATAAAAATGTAGACAAGTCATAACAGAGTGTAATAAAAGAACATACTCTTTAAAAGATTTCCTATTTTTTCATAGACCCACGGTCATTAAAAATTGCAATTATTTACTTTTTTTCATTTAAACACATTTCTTTGAGATTGAGCTTTTGGGAATAACCACCTTTCCACCATTGCAATAAGAGATAATTTCATGTTTAGTCTAATGGACAAATTGGATTTTTAAAAAATGATCTCTATCTGTGAAGCCCTTATTCCTACAGAATGTGTCTTTTTGAGTTTATTGCTTATTATAGACTCTGAAAACAACATTGCTGCGGATTTTCAAGTAAGCTGCCTCTTCTACATAGCAAATAGGAACACGTCACTTTTTCCTGATTTTTTTAGGGCGTGCTATTGATTTTTATAGTTGTCTGAAATGATAATTTATCAAACAAAAGGGAGAAAGACTAAAAAATATATTTTTCCACTTCTCTGTATCATGCATAATCAGCAACAGCCAATACAATATTTGGCAAGAGTGAACAAAAATAAATTTACTTTTGCGCCTTAGAAATACAAGGATTCCTTTTTAGTTACACTTTTTTTTTTAACTTTGTGTCATTCAGTTTAGAACAATTTAATTTTTTTGTCTCCAAATCCATTTTTGAAGCTGAGTTTAACTTTTGTAACCCATGATAAATCTTAAATGCCCTAATTTACCCATCTTTACAAAACTCCTATTTAAGCCTCTAAAAGTCAATACTGGCAATCAGACCCAAATTTCAGAAGGCAATAGTGAAAAATTACTTACGTTTAATCTCCAGTCGTGTCCCTTGGCCGAAGGTGATCCACAGTATTAACTTACTTTCCCCTTACCAAAAATCTGTTTTCCCTGTTAATATCACTAGCCTAACTGATGCAGAGAAAATCTTGCAATTTAGATGCCTCACTTAACCGGCTAGCACTTGGCTATCCCTTAAGATGAACTAATTTTCAGTCCCTTATTCATCTAACTTTTTGAAAGAATCTGGTACTCTTTGGAATTGACCTGAGCTAATATCTTAAACATAAAAATTCCCCAAATTTACAACCTTATAAGAAAAAACATTTCAAAAATGCACTTACGTTTGATCTCCACCTTGGTCCCTCCGCCGAAAGTGAGCCACAGTGAGGGATCTTACCCTTTCCCTCAACAAAAACCTCCCTCAAAGCCAATCATGAGATAGGCTGCTTGTTCAGAGAAAAATCTAGCTATTTCTTTCCCATTTCCCCCATGAATCCTATTCTCCTCCCAAACCCAGTGATTTGTCTATTTGCTCAGCTTTTTAAGTTGATTTTCTGGTGTCCCACTGTTTACTTCTGGGTCACCAGGTTTATTTAACCAAAATATCACAAAACTTGCACAAATGATACAATGGCACCAAAATCTCACGAATCATTGAGACAGATGTACTTACGTTTGATATCCAGTTTGGTCCCGGGGCCGAAAGTGAATCACAGTGATTCGTCTTAACTTCTCCCTTTACAAAAACCTCCCTGAAAGGTCAGCAAACCTCCTTCCCCCACTGAAGTTACTTTGATTTAGAAATCTTAAAAGCTAGCCACAAGCTAGCCTGCTGTGGAACAATTTCCCCTCCACTGTACCTAACCTGGGAATGAAGTTTGTTAGTTCCCTGACATCCAACTAATGAAAATCCACACAAAGGAACACAAAGTAAACTAATTAGACAGAAATAGTGAAGAATCAGTGGAAAAAAGTACTTACGTTTGATCTCCACTTTGGTCCCCTGGCCAAAACTGTACACACAATGGTTCCTCTTAACCTCCCTCCTATACAAAAACTCCCTTTCTGACAATTGACCAAGGCTCTGTCCAGAACATGTTATGTTCCCCAGGACATTTCTGAAGCTATTGCTTAGGCAAGTTATTCTTACCCAATGAATGAATCTTGCTTGCTCTTCAAAGAAAATGTACACTCAATTCTGGAGTTTGACTACAGACTTATCTTTATATTTTCCCTGAAGGATGTCAGAGTCTGATTACAGAGTCAGCTTATAGATCACTTCATAGACACAGGGAACAGAAGACACAGACAACGAGGAAGCAAAGTTTAAATTCTACTCACGTTTGATTTCCAGCTTGGTCCCTTGGCCGAACGTCCACCACAGTGAGAGCTCTCCATTGTCTTGCTGTACAAAAACCCTTCTCACCAAAGGGGAACGGAGCCCTGGGTCAGCTGCTGAAGCTCAACTCCCTTTTCGAGCAGGTGTGGAAGCCCTGAGGCTTCTCTGACATAGCATATGTTTATTTTCTTAGGTGAGATCTAAAAGCCAAGAAGAGAATGTATTTATTTCTATGGCCTGATGGTTCCTTTCTTTAGCAACTTGCTACATCTGGACTGCTTATTATTTATTTATTTTTTAGAAAGTAGACTGAATGTAAATTACAAAGAAAAACAAGCAATGAAAAAAAGGGTCAGTTATTTTTTGTACTTTCTTTTGGGGTGGGCTGGGGGGCTTTTGCAAAGGATAAACTTCATTTAGTGTAACTACGGAAATCATCAGCTTCTCAGTGAGTAATAATTACAGGCTGTCTTACTATTTTAACTTCTCCTTTGCTGCAATGTTATTTTTAAAAAGGTAGACTAAATGTATATCAAATTAAGGCTCAAAACTTTGAAGTGCATTTTGAAATGTAGCTACGGATGGTATATGAAACCAAAGTGAAGATTAACAGAGTAGAAAAGTAGACTTTACTTGGTTGGTGTGTCTGTTGTCACAGCACAGGTAGAGCTCAGCTCTTACTGAGCTGGACCAGGTGCATGCCATCTTTGGAGCTGCCATGGAGTCCCAGTGTTCCATAGTGTTTCCACAGTGATCTCATCAACAACACTGAAGACCTTTGCAGTGTTTTCTTTTGAGTCCGGCTCCATTTTTGCAGTCTTGTATCTCTCTTAACCTTCCATCTCCACCCCTTCCATACATTACTCCCACCTCCCGACACTCCTTACAGTTTTGCTATGGCCTCCAGCTTTTGCACTCCCTCTGCTTGGGAACACCTTTGTCCACTTGGATTAGCTTGTGAACTGCTAATTGTCTTTCAAGATTCAACTGAAGAGAGACCTTCTCTCAGATTATCCCTGAGCAGGTGACCTGAATTTACAGAGTACAGAGACAGATCACTGGGCCTAAAGTGCCTACTTATTTTTTATTATTTTTTGAGACGGAGTCTCGCTCTCTCACCCAGGCTGGAGTGCAGTGGCACGAGCTCGGTTCACTGCAAGCTCCGCCTCCCAGGTTTACACCATTCTCCTGTCTCAGCCTCCCCAGTAGCTGGGACTACAGGCGCCTGCCACCCTGCCCGCCACCATGCCTGGCTGATTTTTTTGTATTTTTTTAGTAGAGACGGGGTTTCACCGCGTTAGCCAGAATGGTCTCAATCTCCTGACCTCGTGATCCACCCATCTCAGCCTCCCAAAGTGCTGGGATTACAGGTGTGAGCCACCGCGCCTGGCCGAGTGCCTCCTTATTTTTACCTGCTTTCAGATTCTCTTCTACCCTTCTAAATTATAAGTTGTTCAATGTTTTATTTGTCCTGTATTTGGGAGGCTCAGTCCCAGTCCAGTATCTTTACTTAGTAAATGATTAACAAATATTTTCAGAATAAATAAAAAAAAATACACGATTGAAAATCAATAATAGATCAGAGATGCTATCATAGACCAGAAACTAATACTGACTACCACAATAGTAACTTTTACAACACAAATCATAACTATAATTCTAAAGATTAAGGGTAGGTTTATTTGATTCTGTCACTGGCAGCTTTGCTAGTTGCCTTGAATAGCCAAATCAGCAGTTGGTCTCACCAGAAGATGAGGAATGAGAGGGATCAAGATAGAGGTGGAGAGTTAACATTGGCAAGTGAAATTTAAATGTGCAAAATAGCTGACCAAGGGCACAGTCCTTTTTTAAAGGGGACATAAAATGATTTTCTCTGCAGACATACAAGCAATACCAATCATAAAGGGTGACATTTATTGAGCACTTGCTTAAGTGCCAGACATTGTACATGGATCATCACATTTAATTATTCCCAAGACTCTATGAACTACCCCTATTTTGTAGGTGCAAAAACTTGAGGGCAGAGAGGTCAAGGAACTGGCATATGGCAGTAAGTGGCAGAGCTGTGACCTAAACTCAGAACCCATGTACTTAACTGAACTATATGCAGATTATACTCCAGGAGTAAAGTCACCCAACGGAAGCAGCAAGCATGACAGGGAGTGCTGGGACTGGGAAAGGTAAAAGGAGCTCCTTAGACTGGGATAAGAGTGTCTAGACTTATATATAAGACTACGCATGGAAATATTGTTTAAAAAGTGAAAAACAACTGAAATCCTCATTAATAGGAGTTTAATGAAACTCCTATTAGAGCTTTACAATGTAGCACAAAGCCAGACAGTAAGAGGAAGACATAGGCTTCTATATAGTTATGTGGAAGGTGTTTGTGAAAATGCAGGCCACTGAAGAGTATGTGTGGTGAGATATCATGATCCCATCTAAATTGATTATATATGTATATAAATATGGGCTGATTTGTAAAGGAACCACATAAATTGTGCTTGGTAGTTATCTCCTGGGATTGCAGAGGAGGAACAATGACACTTTCTCTTCCTACTCTTCTGTATGGTTGTGTGAATATATTCATTTTACAGTTTTTAGAAATAATAAAACTGTACTAATTTTGGAAAAAAAGTAAACTCTGACATTGCCTAGTAGCATTCTCAATATTCTTGTGCAATGCATAAATATAAATTTTTAAATGACATGCATACACATGCATGAGTTTTCTTTGTCAAATACTTTTATATAATCTTTAAATCAAGCATGCCAAAAAGGTAAAAGCTTTCCTGTTTCAGTGTAGGAGACAGTCTTCTGCAAATGAAAGAGATGTAGGGGATAGAAATGGGAATGGAAAAGATGACCGAGCTGTTCGAGGGACTCATGTTCCTAAGTGAACTAATTGGAAATCTAATATGAACAGTGCAACCGAATAACTATTGTAAAGCAGGCTTTGTAACCAATAAAAGATGATTAGCATAAGTATCATTGTGGCAAAACTATTTTATTGATCACATGCAGTGGTGATCTATAGGAATGATTGTTGTGATGTTTGCTGTAACATAAAATGAATCATGGAAAGTGGCTGAGATCCTTAGGATGTGTGTGGTTCATTTTTTGAAAGCAAATGATGTCTCAGAAGCATCTGTGAGACTCTGCCAGGATCTACCATTCTACAAAATATCTATGATGGACATTGATAAGATTGATTTGTTGAGGAAAGGCAAGGTGTCAGTAAGATAGTCTGAGAGGTTCTTGGATTTCATGTATATGATTGCTGGAAATAGAATTTCTTGGGGAACATTCCAACTAACTCATCACTGAAGCTGCATTACATTGAACCCTCAGCAAAGTTAGATTATCAGAAAAAAAAATAAACTGCTGTGGAGGGGAGAGGAAGGAAAGGCAGGGAGGGAGGGAGGCAAGGAGAGAAAGAGAGAGAGAGAGGAGAGAGAGAGCACAAGCACACACTTCAATGCACATCTACAAATCATCCTGAAAACTACTGATAAATTATTTTAGCAATGTTCCTCAGGTGTAACATTTCAAGAATTATCATTTTTGCTTTTTATTTGGCATAATTTACTAGCCAATTTAGGAAGTTCCCCTCAATTCAGTAACATACAGTACATCACCCAGTACGTCAGGGGACACAAGGCATAAGTTTGCCTTTTGCAAGGTTTGAGGGATGGCAGTTTCCCTACCTGACTCAGGAAAGTCTGTAGCCGATATCCATCTTCAAGTTTGTGGTTCTTTCTCTCTTTGTATATATTTGAGCTCAGCAGTCACGCTGAAATCCAGAGTAGGTGATTCTTTTTGCTTTAGCTTGACTCCTCCTTAAGATTGTAACTCTCTCAGTTTTACGTTTTTTTGTCAGACATAAGCTGATATTCCACAAGGAGAGGGGAAAATTCTGTGGTTCACATCCAGTGGTGCTTAGAACCTGATTGGTTGTCATTCTTCCAGCTAGTTTGTCACGAGTGGATATCTGTCCTGGATTCCCAAGGATCAAGGCTGCCCCATTAGCCAGGAAGGAGGGAGATAGAGGAGGTTACTTGAGAAAGAGCTGCTTCTTTGCTGCTTCCAGGTTGTGTCTGTTCTCTGTCATATCTGAAGACAGATGTGCTGGCAGAAGCAAAGTCCTTTGTCTGGCCATGTGCAAATGCATGGGACATAACTATGAACAGAGATTCTGGTCCCACTCTAGAAAATGTAGATGTTCATCTTGTTTCCAAGGGGACAGTGGGGCTGCAGGTGTTTTTTTTGACTTCCTTGAGAGTAAGAGAAGATAGAAGCAATTGTGTCAGGGCTTATTATCCTAGGAGGGGTTCAGCCACCGAGATTTACATATTCAGTGCTGTGGTTTTTGTTTCATTTTGCAAGAGGAATGGGCTCCTCAAGCTCTGTCTTAGAGTTCCCTGCCCTCCCTGTCTACCTACTTGGCATCCAGCCCCTATGTTCTCTTCTCATATTAAGGCATAGAAACTCATCATAGGCAACTATTATGGTCATGCTGGCTCTGGATGCACTTATGAAACTGATGAGTTTGGGCTTGGTTTTTCAGACACCCAAATGCCCTGATAATCCCGGCTTGAAGGGGTGGCCAGCCCCTCCACACCTGCGGGTATTTCTTGTCTGGTGGGATGAGACTGAGAAAAGACATAAGACACAGAGACAAAGTATAGAGAAAGAACGAACAGTGGGCCCCGGGAACCGGCGCTCAGCATACGGAGGACCCACAGCGGCACCGGTGTCTGAGTTCCTTCAGTATTTATTGATTACTATTTTCACTGTCTCAGCAAGGGGAATGCGGTAGGAGAACAGGGTGATAGTGGGGAGAAGGTCAGCAAGAAAACACGTGAGCAAAGGAATCTGTGTCGCAAATAAGTTCAAGGGAAGGTACTATGCCTGGATGTGCATGTAGGCCAGATTTATGCTTCTCTCACCCAAACATCTCAGTGTAGTAAAGAATAACAGAGCAGCATTGCTGCCAGCATATCTCGCCTCCAGCCACAGAGCAGTTTTCTCCTATCTCGGAATAGAACGCATGTACAATTGGGTTTTACACCGAGACATTCCGTTCCCAGGGGCATGCAGGAGACAGAGGCCTTCCTCTTATCTCAACCACAAGAGGCCTTCCTCTTTTACTAATCCTCCTCAGCGCAGACCCTTCATGGGTGTCGGGCTGGGGGATGGTCAGGTCTTTGCCCGTCCCACCAGGCCGTATCTCAGGCTGTCTCAGTGGGGAGAAACCTTGGACAATACCCGGCTTTCCCGGGCAGAGGTCCCTGCGACTTTCCACAGTGCATTGTGCCCCTGATTAATTGAGAATGGAGAATGGCGATGACTTTTACCAAGCGTACTGCCTGTAAACATATTGTTAACAAGGCACATCCCGCACAGCCCTAGATCCCTTAAACCTTGATTCTATACAACACACGTTTCTGTGAGCACAAGGTTGGGGCTAAAGTTACAGATTAATAGCATCTCAAGGCAAAACAATTGTTCAGCGTACAGATCAAAATGGAGTTTCTTGTGTCTTCCTTTTCTACATAGACACAGTAACAGTCTGATCTCTCTTTCTTTTCCCTACACTGGCCGAGACTAAAGTTCCAAGTCTAAGAGGGAGGATAGGAGGTGGACAGGCCAACGGAAATAACAAATGAGCAACAGATGGAAACAAGAAATAATGTGGATTTTTGAGTTCGTTAGCATGTCCTCCACTCTTTCAAAACCTCCTTTGCAATGACAAAAGAAATATAAAAATGATAATGAATTTATCTCATGGTTGGAGAATCATGAGAGGTTCTATTAGAAGAAAAAACTTTGAAGAACACCACAGATATTTAAACCATGTCATTGAATTCATAGAGAAACTGGAATCTAGAACTTTTTTCCATTGCAAAAACAGGAGGAGTCCTTGAAGCAGCCAGTTCTAGTTTTCCCCACAGAGCCCCAGAAAAGCCATACTTCAGAGCTATGAGGGGCTGGGAATGGTATAGGTGGGCAGTGGAGGTGGAATAACACCTGGGTCGTCTCTCTGCTGGTTACAGACAGCTTGACCCTCATGCTTCAGGCCGTGGGAATAGAGGTTGAAAGAAAAAGGGGCCAAGTTAACAGGCATTCAATAGTAATGGGATAAAAAAACCCCTCCCAAACCACTAGAAGGAAAAGAAATAGACAAAAATAATAAACCAATCCAGCAAAATTCAGGAGAAGTGAATAAAAAATTGAGGCAAGCATGATACATCAAAGTACAAAATCAGTTTGAAGGATGAAGTCAAAATATACAGTCACAAACTATCGTGAATGTTATTTAAAACTTTAAATAATTTGTGTAAAAATAAAAATAAAGCAAAAAGATGACTTTTGTGTCTTTTTGAGGACATTTGATTCACTAGAGAAATAGTTCATTTGCTTTCCATTTATGATTAATTAAAAACTAGATAGCGAAAAGTTAGATGTTAATGTAAAGAAAACTTTATGAAAATGATAATGGATTTTTATCTAGTAGAAAAGATAACCCCAATGCTTATGGTTTTATTGCTCTGTAGGACATTAACAAGTTGTGCATCTTATTCAGCAAAGTTATTCTAACATTAGTAGATGTACACGTGTGTGTGTATGTACACATATAGGTGTGTGCATGTATGTGAATATGTATGTATGTATGTAGGTATATATGTATATACTAGCAAATGATAAGGCTAGTTCAAAGGATGATGTACAGTAGTATATCCTTATCCACAGTTTTACTTTCTGGGATTTCAGTTACCTGTAGGCAACTGTAGTCTGAAAATATTAGATAGAAATTTCTAGAAATAAGAATTTACCCATTTTAAATTGTGTGCCTTGGTAGTGTGATGAAATCTCATGCCCTTCCGCTCCATACCAGCCTGGGACTGAATCATCCCTTTGTCCAGCATCTCCATGCTGCCTACACTTACCCTCCTATTTAGATGTTTAGTAGCCCTCTTGGTCATCAGATTGACTGTCATGATATCCTAGTGTTTGTGCTCAAGTAACTCTTATTTTACTGAATTCTTCTATTTTATTACTAGTTATTGTTGTTACTCTCTTACTGCGACTAATTAATACATTTTATCATAGGTAGGTATGTATAGGAAAAAACATAGCATGTATAGGGTTGTGTACTGGCATCCGCTGGGGGGAGAATTTTGTTAAAGTTAGAACAGAGAAGGCTGTCCAGAAGAAAGAATTTTCTGTTTTTTCCACCTTTTTTCTGTTTGATGTCCCCACATAAGTCTCAGTGTTACGATCTGTCTCCCCACCTCAGTCACTGTTTTCTGTCTCTGGAAGGAAATTCCCCTTGGGCTGAGGACAGCATGGTGCTAGACAGGAGAGATCCAGTACCCACTCTGGAAAATTTCATAAGATGTCTGATTCTCCACCTTCTTCAGGGACCTTTTATCATATCTCATGTGCCCATGGCCTTTGTGACTGCCATCTGCACAACACTGAACTCCAGCAACGTCAACTGAGAAGAAAGAGAGAGAGGGGAAGAAAGAGTAAGGGAGAGAAAGAGAAAAGTCATTTGTTGATTGAGCCACACAAATTATTATATTTCTAATTAAATTATATATCCAGTTAGCTGCAATATGATACAATCCCAAATACACATATTTATTAAATGTGATTCAAAGAGCATTTGTTGAGTACTCTGTATCAAGGCACAAGGTAAAATAAATGCAAAATTACTGGTGACTTTTATGCCTTTCTGGGGCACTCGACTCCCTCTGGTTGGAGGTACTGTGTGAGAGCACGTAAGCTCCAATCAGGTGGTCTGGAGGGAGCAAAATGCCACTTTTGGAGGTTAAATATGAAGAGAAATAGCAGTAGGCATCGGATAGCACAGAATGAAAATAAAAGTACATATACTTCTAATGTCTTGTTCTAGATTCCTTTTTTAAAAAAATTTTGTTTTGTTTTTGAGACGGAGTCTCCCTCTGTCACCCAGGCTGGAGTGCAATGCTGTGATCTTGGCTCACCGCAACCTCTGCCTCCCAGAGGCCATTCTCCTGCCTCAGACTCCTGAGTAGCTGAGATTACAGGTGTGCACCACCATGCCTGGCTAATTTTTGTATTTTTAGTAGAGATGGGGTTTCACTATGTTGGTAAAGCTGGTCTCAAACTCCTGACCTCATGATCCACCTACCTCGGCCTCCCAAAGTGCTGGAAT
>NW_012106498.1:180937-198528 GCF_000951045.1 Mandrillus leucophaeus | reverse complement strand
TTCCTTCCTCCCTCCCTCCCTCCTTTCTCCTTCTCTCTTCTCCCTTCTCCCTTCTCCCTTCCCTTTCTTTTCCTTTCTACTTTCGTTGTTACCTACAGTTCCCAGAGAAAGGATCCTGTCTTGAGGGGTGGCTGGGGCAGGGTACTGCTCTCCCTGCTCTGTGCTCTAGTGGCCGGGTGGCTCAGGTCCAGCTGCCAGGTCACATTTCCCAGGGAATGGCATTGTGTCTTCCTAACAAGAACAAAATAGGTGCTTAGTAAATATAAGATGACTTCAGCTTTTAGTATATGTGTAATCATAAATATAATTTGTTTAAAGCCTGAGCTATTCTGATGTTCTCACTGGCTAGCCAAACTTAAAATGCATATTTGGGCTTGAATTTCCCACCAAGGGTGTTACTAGCTTCTTTATTGTTGCAGCTGCTTTTTGTTTTGTTTTTGAAAGTTTAAAAAAATACACAAGGGGCTTTTACTTACTGAAAGATGGAGTAGAATTATTTTTACCTATTTCTCTCAAGTAAAATGAAAACCCTGGACATTGCACTTAAAGCAAACTTATGAAGACTCTGGAGGGTGGAGAGAAGAAGGCAGACCAGTTAGGAACACTGGGACCCAAGGAGCGACCCAGCGGTGCATTCCCCGGGGTTTCTTTTTGCCTCATCCATTCCAGACTTGGTTCTGGAGAAGTTTGTCAACCCGGAAACACCAAAATGCCCAGACAGACAAAAAGCCCTAATAAAAGCTGGCTCTCTCTAGTCAAAGGAGAAAGAAAGAGGAAGCCCAGTAAAATAATTCTTAGGCAGTAACTGCTCTCTCCATTCATACACCATGACAAAAACCCTAACTTCTCCTTCCTGAGTGGCAAAAGAGGAAGTCCGCTGAGATGAGTTTAAACAAGATACAAAGCCTCATAACACAATACTCCAAAGTCCAGATTTCAACTGACAACCACACATCCCACCAGGAACCAGGGAAACCAGGAAAATCTCAGCCTTAATGAGATAAGTAAGAAGTGTTAATACTGACATGACAGAGATGTTAGAATTATCTGACAAGAATGTTAAAGCTGCCATCATAACACATCAAACTCAACAACACCATCAATGAGTAAGATCATAAATCAACATTGCTAGAAAACTCCAACCAGCACCAGCAGAATTCACATTCACGTGCCCATGGAACATGTACCAAAATTGCCATATACTGGGCCATGTAACAAACCTCAACAAATTCAATAGAATTGAAATCACACGGAGTGTGTTCTCTGACCACCTGGAATCAAACTGGACATCAATAACAGAAAAATAATGGGGAAAATGCCAAACCCTTGGAAACAAAACAACACACTTCTAAACAATCCATAGGAGGTTTCAAGGAAAAGAAACAATTATATATTGAATAGAATAAAAATGAAGATGAAACATATTATAATATCAAGAATACAGCAAAAGGCCAAAGAAATGAAAATTTATCCCAGAAAAATGAAAACTTACGTCAGCACAAAAACGTATACAGTACACAACTATTTATAGCGGTTTTATTTGTGTTAACAAAAACTAGAATCAGCCAAAATATCCTACAATAGATTAGTGGTAAGACAAACTGTGGTACATCCATGCCATGGAATATTAGTATTAAAAAGTAGTGAGTTGGTCACAGTGGTTCATACCTATCATCCCAGCACTTTGTGAAGTAGAGGTGGGAGAATCGCTTGACCTAGGAATTTGAGACCAGCGTGGGCAACATAGTGAGACCATGTCTCTAAAAAAAATAAATAAAAATTTAGCTGTGTGTTGTGTCCTGTGCCTGTAGTCCTAGCTACTTGGGAGGCTGAGGCAGGAGGATGCTTGAGCCTAGGAGTTCGAGGCTGCAGTGAGTTATGATCTCACCACTACACACCACCCTGTGTGACAGAGTGAAACTCTGTCTCTAAAAAACATAAAAAATAAAATAGTGAGCTCTTGATACACATGACTTGAATGGATCTGCTGGGCATTATGCTGAGTGTAATGGTCACATATTGCATGATTCCATTTACATAACGTTTTTGTCTTTTCAAAAATATTGCAAGGGGATACTTCTTGGTTGCAGGGTGTGTGCATTTTTCAATTTACAAATTGGCCTCAAATTCATGTATTAAGTTTACATCCCCACATTTGCAATGATAGCTCCTCCATGGAGTTCCCTCACTCTACATCCTCTCCAATACTTGATATTATCAGGCTTTTTCATTTTTTTCCAGTCAAATGGGCAACACATTGTATTTTATTTTTGGTTTAATATACATATTTGTGTTTTCTGATCACTCACGAGGTTGACCATGGCTTTTGGGGTCTCATCTGTTGTGAATTGCCTGTTCTTAAGGTATGCCCACTTTTTTATTGAGTTGCTTATTTTTTTCGCTATTGCATAGAAGTTTCCAATCTTTCTTCCCTCCTCTTATTCTTTAATAACAGAATCCCAATTTTTTACAGGGCAACAATGTCCTAGCAAAAAATCTAATTCCTCAGCTCCTTTTCAGTTAGGACTGTTGAGACATAATCTGAAATCTCTTGTGCATTTCTGGAAAAATTTTGCTTGATTGACAGAAGCAATGCTGCTTATTTATTCTTTGTGTTCTGTCTTCTTCTGTCTGGAACTTGGCAGAAGCACCATCTTACAGGATGAAAGTCACAAGCTAGAGTGGAGAAGCAGGCAGGGAAAGACCTGGGTCCTGCAGCAGGTGTCTAGTTCTGAAACACCTGCCTCCGGAGTCAGTCTTGGTGAGAAAAATGTACCTCTTTATCTGATCAAGTTCATCTAGTTAGATTTCAACTACATGTAGCTGAGTGAATACGGATGAATACTGAATAATGAATACTGGTACACCTTTCCAATATTTTCTCTTAGAGTTCTGCATTGAAGTTTTTAAATAAGTTTAGTCTGTACCTTTCTTTTTCATTTTCAGTCTTCAATTTTGACTTCAAGATAATTCTAGCCCTATGATGTGATTTATGCTTCTAAATAATGGCATTTACCCTCTTTCACTATTCCCTGGAATTGGAAAAAACATAGGTGTTTATTTATTTATTTATTAGGTTTTGGTAAAACTTAACCATATGTTTAGCAGGAGCTGGACTTTGATTTAAGCAAACTTAGGGTAGAAACAGTTTGAAGACAATCAAGGAAATATGAATAAGAAATGGGTATTGGATATTAAGGAATCACTCTCCATTATGCTAGAAATCATAATAGAATGGTGGTTATTTTTTAAAAGTCTTTGTCAGTTGGCAATATATTAATGATTGACTGAAAAATACTACCAGCGTCTGTGTGTGAGAGGGTGAGAGAACAGTAATTGGTTGGGGGGTGGTAGTTGAAACAAGATTGGCAAAATGTTAATTTGTGAAGCTTAGGGTTCGTTTTACTATTTGTGTATATTCATAAATGGTTGAACGTTCCTATAAACATTGAAAATGAAAATAAAGTGGTTTCACGTTGCTGACTGTGACTGTCACACTCTGTCAGCAGATGGCAGTGTTGTATAAACCATGAGCCTCCACAGGCCTAATGGATCATTGTGCTTGCTAAGTAACAAAAGCAATGACACAGGTCAGATTTTACTGCTTTTAGACAAAAGGGCATGGTAAGATTTGCAGAGTAAAGAATAGGTACAGAGTAATAATAAATTATTTTTAAAATTCTAAGTGATTCACTAAAGTCTTATAGAGAAGTTAGGTGGAAAACTACATAAAATCCCCATAAACCTATGAACTTATTACAATTATAAAATCATTTGGCCTTTCTCTCTTTCTCAAAGTCTCCTCTTATCTGAAATTTAAATCAGTATTTTCATACATACTTATTTGCAAAACCTACTTGGAATTTGCTTTAAAACCTCATATGATAAACATAAATATTATTCTGTCATTCTTTTTACCCAGCTTTTAACTGGCATAGTTCAATCTATGAAAAGAGCTCCATATTTTAAAAGATTTTCTAGTTATGACAACAGGCAACATTTCATAGATGATAAAATGTCTTATCAACTAATACCATTGTATTTTAACTTAGGTTATGTACAATAGCTTTAAGAATCAGTTGTAGAATTTGATATATAGAAAATAATATAAACCCTGTCACTGGACAAACTTATGGTGGAATCATTTTTTGTGTTGTTGTGGAAAAATTATTCTTTCTGAAACCCTGTTTGGATTTTTTTTAAAGCCTATAATTTGGGCATCCTTATAAAGTAGTGAAGTCTGAAATTAAACAATCAATGTAAGAGAGCTAGTTTCCTTTCTCGGCAAGAGAATATGACTCTAAAATTTATGGCCAAGTTAGACTATTTCTATCTTGCCTCTTTCCCCTAAAATATTTGGGTTTAATTAAAAATTTACAAAGAAATTAGAAAAATAAAAGTAAAAATAGAAATTCAAATTGAGATAAAATAACAGTGGTAATCAAAATCAATCCCTATTTTGATCTAGAAAAGAAAAGAAAAAAGATAATTTGGACATCGTAAAAATTAAACTTCTGCTCTTCAAATGGCACATTAAGAAAATAAAAGGCGCCACATATTGGGAGAACACATTCATAAAACACAAATGTGAGAAAGAAATCGTATGCAGAATATACAAAGAACTCTCATAGTCCATAGTAACAACACCCCAATAAAAACTTGACCAAAAATTTGAAAGGATATGTCATCAAACAAGGTATATAATGAAGTTACAATACTAGGCTCGAGCAAGTGGAATCCTCACGCACTGCTGATGGGAGTGCAAAATAGCACAGCCACTTTGGAAAAGAGTTTGGCAGTTTCTTATAAAGTTCAACACGCACCTACCAGATGACTCAGCAGTCCCAAAGCTAGGAATTTACCCAAGTGAAATGAAATCCTGAGTTCACACAAAAACCTGCATTGAAAAGCTTACAGCAACTTTATTCTTAGCAGCCAAGAATTAGAAATGACCTAATGTCTTTAAATTGTTAACTAGATAAATGATCTGTGGCATATCCACAAAACGGAATACTACTCAACAAAAGACAGTGAACTAGTGATATATGAAACAGCATGGATGAATCTCAAATGCATTATCCTAAGTGAACAAAGTCAGACTCAAAAGGCTTCACACTGCATGGCTCCGTTTATATGACATTCAGGAAGAGGCAAACGATTGGATCAGACAAAAACCAGTGGTTGCCAGGGGCTGGGGGTGAAGGAAGGGGCACAAAGGGACGTTAAAGGGCAATTGACCTGTCTTATATCTTGAATGTGGTTGTGGTTTCAGAGCTATGCATTTGCCAAAACTTATAGAAATATACACGAAAGGGTGGCTTTTATTGTAATTTATACCTCAGTAAACCTCACTTAAAATAACCAGTTTTTGATTGATCACAATATCTGGTTCTGAGCTTCTTGGAAACTGACTAAATGAAGATAATGTGTTAAGTTACATAATTTTCGTCTAGGGGAAAAATTCTAGTTTCTAAGTGTGACTGAAGGTTTTCCTGGGATAAAAGTTGAAGACAATTTCTATCTTGGGGCATTGCATAGGAGCTGCTAAAAAGATAATATTGCGGGCATTGCATAGAAACCGCATTGGATAATACTCTTAGTAGTAATTTTATAGAGAATAAAAAACAGAATTCGTATGACTTTATTTTTACTTGTATAAATTTAGGTGGTACAGGTGCAATTTTGCAACATAGCTATATGGTGTAGTGGTGAAGTCTGGGCTTTTAGTGTATCTATCACCTGAATCATGTACATTGTATCCATTTAGTATTTTCTCATCACTCAACCTCCCCGACCCTTCCACCCATCTCAATCTCCAGTGTTTATCACACCACACTCTATGTCCATGTGTACACATTATTTAGCTCCCACTTATAAGTGAGAACATGTGACTTTGACCTTCTGTTTCTGAATTATCCACTTAAGATAATGGCCTCCAGTTCCAACCACATTGCTGCAAAAGACATGATTTCATTCTTTCTTTATAGCTGAATAGTATTTCATTGTGGTGTGTATACACACACACACACACACATCATGTTTTCTTTATCCAGTCATCTGTTGATGGACACTTGGGTTGATTCCATATCTTTGCTATTGTGAATATGGCTGCGATAAACATGTGAGTGCAGATATCTTTTTTATATAATAATTTATTTCCCTTTGGGTAGATACGCAGTAGTGTTACTGCTGAATCACATGGTAGTTCTATTTTTAGTTCTTTGAGAAATCTCCGTAGGGTTTTCCATAGAAGCTGTACTAATTTACATTCCCACTAATAGTGTATAAATATTTGCCTTTCTCTGCATCCTTGCCAACACGTTATTTTTTGATGTTTTATTAATAGCCATTCTGACTGCTATAAGATAATATCTCATTGTAGTTTTAACTTGCAATTCTCTAGTTATTAGTGATTTGAACATTTTGTTTTTTGTATGCTTCTTGGCCATTTGTATACTGTTTTAGTCTGTTCTTATGCCGCTAATAAAGACATACCCAAGACTGGGTAATTTATAAAGAAAAAGTGGTTTAATTGACTCAGTTCCACATGGCTGGGGAGGCCTCACAATCATGGCAGAAGGCAAAGGAGAAGCAAAGGCACATCTTACATGCAGGCAGGCAAGAGAGTGTGTGCAGGGGAACTCCCCTTTATAAAATCATCAGATCTCATAGGACTTATTCAGTATCATGAGAATAGCATGGGATAAACCTGCCCTCATGATTCAATTACCTCCCACCAGGTCCCTTCCATAATATGTGGGGATTATTAGAATTTAAGGTGAGATTTGGGTGGGGACATAGAGCCAAACCATATTATATACCTTCTTTTGAAAAATGTCTATTCGTGTCCTTTGCCCACTTTTTGGTGGGGTTATTTTGTTGTTGCCGTTCTTGAATTGTTTGAGTTCCTTATAAATTCTAGACATTAGTTCCCTGTAGCATGCACAGTTTGCAAATATTTTCACGCATTCTGCAGATCATTCACTCTATTGATTATTTCTCTTGCTGTTCAGAAGCTTTCTAGTTAAATTAAGTCCTGTTTATCTATTTTTGTTTTTGTGCCTGTGCTTTTGATATCTTAGTTCTGAATTCTTTGCCTAGATCAATTCCAGAAGCGTTTTCCTTAGGTTTTCTTCTAGTGTTTTTGTAGTTACAGGTCTTATATGTAAGTCTTTAATCCATCTTGAGTTAACTTTTGTATTTGGTGAGAGATAGAGGTCTAGTTCCATTCCTCTGCATATGGCAATTCAATTTCCCCAGTACTGTCTATGGAAAAGGATCCATATGACTATTTCTTGTATAAATGTTGAACGTGAATAGAGAGCATCAGATGGTAAAGCTGGTATGTGGCTTGGGAATCAGGTGGACTGTCCATCTGGTGGTCTCAGAGGGTGGCCTCCTAAGTATTCACCTTGATGAAGCTAGCAGAGCTGAGGGCACACTTTTATGCTTGTGTGCTCACGAACCCTTGGATGCAATTTCAGAGCTGGATAGATTCTACTATTGCAAACCAACATGTTGATTTATTCGTCTGTGCCTAGAAATCTAACCATCCTGTAAACTTGATGACGGCATCCTCTGGTCAGCATGTTTCTTCCTAGTTGGAGGCGTGGTATGTTCAATGGAGCATCAACTTAGACATGGAATTAGAATCCTAACTCTGCATCTTATGAACTAGGTATGACATTAGGTAAATTACTTAACTTTCCCCAAGCCTCAAATTTCTCATCGGAAATGTGGAAATAAAAACATTTGTCATATAAACTTGCGGTGAGGAGTAAATAAAATAATGTTTATGAATTACTTAGCATAATCCCTGGGCATGTAATTTCTTGGTAAGTACTAATTTTTGTTGGTTAGATTCAGTTACAGGGGAAGCAAATTTACAGATATGTGGTTCATGAGCAACAGGTTTCCTGGATTATTGTCTTACACACGGTAACCAGACTGATCTTTAAAAATCACAAACAAGAAACAAACCAAGTTATTCCACTGCTTAAACTCTCTGAAAGTTTCTTATTGCACTTAGAAACTCATTGTCATGATCCCTAGACCAACATCTGTGGTTCTCACCCTTGGCTACTGTGCATAGAAACTCCTGGAGAACATTGAAAACTGCTGGTGCCCAAATTGATGCCTAGAGATTCTGAAGAACCTGGTCCATGTGGGGACTGGGCACTGCGACTTTTATGAGTTCTCTAGATGTTTCCAATATGATCTTGCTCTGACCCCTCCCTCCTGTCTAACTGTATTTCTTATTGGGCCTTCTCTCCTTCCCTGCTCCTATGACTGGAACCTCCCTTCTAATCTTCGAATGCACTGAGCTCTTCCTTCAGGACCTAAAGCCTCTTCATTACTGAGTCAGGTGCTACCACCCCTTCCATGTCAAGCTCACATTCCATCTTCATTATGACTCTGGCCTCTGGTCAGAACCTGGGGTGCTCTTTCCCTTCAGGAAGCTGGGGCTTGGAGGCTCGGGACTTCACCATCAGTCTTTTGTTCCTAGTTGTAGTTGGAATCTCGTGCATTTCATGTACAGATTACATCATTTGCAGGGCCCATCTGGTCTTCACAGTGAAGAGAGAAGTCTTAGCTGTTCAACAGTCATGTTGGTTGCTATTGGAGCCCCTGATATGTGGCCCAGACTATGGTGAGGCGAGTGAGGCATTGCCTTGGTCATAAAATTTAAGGAGGTCTCCCAAACTCAATAGTCAAGATAAAGAATATTTTAATGCAATATTTAAGCAATTAAATTAATGCAAAAAATCCATGATTTAAAAAAATCAGAATTTAAGTCAATTACGGGTCTATTAGTGAATAAAAGAGATATCAACAGGGACTGCTTTATTTTACTGTATTTTATTTATTTAAACTTTTTTTTTTTAAGATGGAAGTCTCACTCTGTTGTGCAGGCTGGAGTGCATTGGCACAATCTTGGCTCACTGCAACCTCCACCTCCTGGGTTCAAGCAATTCTCCTGCCTCAACCTCCCAAGTAGCTGGGATTACAAGTGCCTGCTACCACTCCTGGATAATTTTGTATTTTTAATAGGGACGTGGTTTCACCATGTTGGCCAGGCTGGTCTTGAACTTCTGGCCTCAAGTGATCCTCCCGCCTTCGCCTCCCAAATTCTTGAGATTACAGGTGTGAGCCAACACGCCCAGCCAGGGACTGTTTTATATTTGTGGCTAAGGGGGATTTGAGGGATAATTTGAGTCTGGTCTGCTTTCTTGGGTTGTGTTACCCAAACTGCTTTATGGGGATTTCCAACGATGTAAATTTTGTGATGAAAATATTTTATAGTAAAGCACACATGGCCGTATTGCGGAAAGAAATGCCAAAATTTTATGAAAATTTAAAATAAATCAAGCTGAACTACTGGAGAAGCTGAGGTAGGAGGATCGCCTGAGCCCGGGGGTTGGAGGTTACAGTGAGCCGTGCATTCGAAAGCAGAACAGAATCAAATTATCCCTCGAATGCGCTACAGCCACAATATAAAACAGTCATTACTGGCATCTCTTTATTCACTAGATAGATCCTGAATTGTCTCCCTCCGTCGCCCAGGTTAGAGTGCAGTGCGAGACCTTGTCTCTAAAACAAACAAATAAATAAATACAAAAACAAATACAAACAAAAACAAGCTCAAGACTTTGAAGAAATGGTACCCCAGAGCTTTGAGAATAGACTCCTGAGTTACACATATTTTCTTCTTTCTGCCACTAGGTGGAGGCAGTGGAGCGGGTTGAGAAGCACTGTCATATAGCTTGTAATTAAAGAACATCAGAGTGCCAGCGGAGTTGCTATAAAGTGCAGAGCAGCTACTCTCGTGCTGTATACTTGGTCGCGCATGAGAGAGAAGTGAATGGGAGGGAGGCTCGAAACAATGGGAAGAGCCCTAAGAATCAGGTCTGATGAACTTACATAATCGGCCTTGCACACAACTTTTCTGGCTGAACCTACACTTCCCATAAGTCAAATGCAAATGTTGGAAGGAATGTCTTTGTGAGGTTCTTTCCAGCTTGTACAGTCTGAGCTATTTTAAAGGAGAAATGCTGACGAGCAATCGTCCTTGGAATTTGCAGTGCATAAACTTGACCAGCAGAGCGCAGCAGTGCCCACCCCTTTTAAGGAGTAACCTTCCAAATTTTCTACTGCCATGGGAGAGTTCTGATCCTACAAATGAGGCAGCGTTTGGACCACTTAATAACAACCAACCCTAAAAGTAAATTTTCTTTTTATTAAACATTTTAATTTTACATTTGTTAACAGAAAAGAAATCTGTTGGCTCTGGGATACCGCTTTCTTGGTTCAACTCCTTCTTCCTTGACCACTGCTTCTAAGTCTCCTGTGATGGTTTCTTCTTATCTCTTTGACCTCTGCTTGTTGGGTTACCTACCAGGGCCCAGTCTGCCTTCATTGATTTAACTCATCACCTAGTAACCTCGACCTGTTTCCCAAATTTGCATCTTCAGCCCAGACTATTTCTCCGAACTCCAGAATCACATATATTCATCCACCTGTCCAAGGGATATTACCAGTTAGAGGTCTAGCAGGTATCTCAAATGTCTAATATGTTCAACTCTAAGCCCTGATTCCCACCTGCCTTCCCTGCCTCAGAAAATGTCCTTCCAAATTCTCTAGTTGCTCAGGTTCAAGCACTTGCAACCACCTTGATTTAGCATTTCTCCCATGCCTCACATCCAATATGTTAACAAATGCTATTTTTTCTACCTTTGAAACACGACCAGAATCTGACACTTTTCACCACAGCTGCCACTGGGCCTCTTGACTGCTATTAAGAAAGGAGGTATGTTCTGGTTTGTAAAGATTATTAAAAGATGTTAAATTGGGACTTTTTTTTAAAAAAATGTGTTTTGTAAGGTATCTCAAAGGCCGAGAATAATTTAATAGATATTGTGTCCTCTAATGGAACGATTCATTTTCTCTCGTCCTCCACTGCCTTTCTGGGGTTGGTGGAAATATTGGAGGATTTTCAGAATAAGAAACAATTTTATTGCTGTTCACCAGATGTCAGGCGGGTGTGGTGTGGTGGGCCTGTGAGTGGACCGTTTAACCCTAGAACTTAGAAACTAGGGTCCCTGTGGAGTACAAACCCTAATAGGTCTTGGTGAGTAACAGAATAGATAAAAGAGAGCTCAGTCCGGTCATAAATCCTTTGACCAGTTGCCATCTATTGCCATGAGAAATTCCCCAAGAAGGCACCCACCTCTTTTGCAGACAATTCTGTTTACTAGATTCTGAAGGATTCGTTATCATCGTATCATAGAACTGCCTTCTAGTTGGATGGTGCGTTAATCAGAATTCTTTTTGCAAGTAACGTAAGTCAGCTGTAACACATACAACTAGAAAAAGAATTAGAAAAAGAAAAGTAGTTATACTAATGTGAAAGAAAAAATAAACCTCAGGACCCCAAAATCACTAAGCCAAAAGGGAAAGTCAAGCTGGGAACTGCATCAGGCAAACCTGCCTCCCATTTTATTCCTAAATAAGATAGCTACAAAAATAAAAAGTTACATAGCTCCCTCACAATTTTCCCACAAGGGAATTCCTTGTGGACAAAGAAAGGACTGAACTCAAAGTCATCCCTCTGTTCACTTCAGACAAATGCATATGCATTGCTTCTTCCGCCCTATTGTTTCAATAAGCCGGACTAAGGCATAGATGAGTATTTCTCTACCCACCTTTCATATGTGAATTGTATATTCAGTGAAAGGCTGATCAGAGACTCAAAGTAATGCAACCCCATCAGGAAGCCCCCTTCCCTGCCTTGAGTTGTCACGCCTTTCCAGACCGAAGTGATGTACATCTTATACACAATGATTGATGTTTCTTGTCTCCCTAAAATGTATAACATCAAGCTGTGCCCCGACCATCTTGGGCACGTATAGTCAGGACCTCTGGAGACTTTATGATGGGCTTCACCTTAACCTTGGGAAAATACACTTTCTAAATTAATTGAGATCTCTCTCTGACACTTTGAGTTTGCACTAGGTTGCTCAGAAAGACACAGGGAAGGCTGTAGATCCAGGATGGGGCTATGCAGGTGGAAAATGTACCCTTGATCATGTCACTAAACTAGTCCAGGGATACACCCAAAACATGCTCAGCAGCGTGAGGCTGCAGCGTGCGCTGGTGACATGATTGCTTATGGACTTGGTCTCATTGCTAATGTGAGTCATTTTCTTGATTACTTTTCTCAAATTTGGGTGAGGTGAATCTGTAGCTCCACAAGATGGTGTAACAGGGGGCAATGTGAAGCCATGTAACCTTATCAAACATCTTTTTAGAGTGTCCATTTTACTTGAATGTTTCATGGAAAAAAATTATATTGAAATTTACACACACATAAAAGGCACAAGTTGTAATATTTACTATGAGAAGAAAACGTGATTTAAAAGATAAGCTTCAAACTGCACAAATAGCAGCGGGGGAGACGAAGATAGTTATTCACTTCCCTCTGCAGCTTATTGTGAACCATGAGAAGCCCCATCTTAAAGCGTCTGATGAAATACACTGATTTATAATAGCAGATTTGTGCATATATCTTATTTTAGCCTTTTCTGCTAGACTTTGGGTTGGAGAAGTGATGTGAGAAGGTGGAAAGAGCACAAAATTAGGAGTCAAAAGGCCTGGTTTTAACCTCAGCTCTGCCAGAAACTAAATAAGTGACCCGGGTTAAGACATTTCTATCTGTGCCCTCTAAGATATTTCCTTACATCAAATAATGCAATAGATAATTTCTATGATTCTTTTTGGCTTTTAGTCTGTAAGTCATTGGAATGGAGACGTTAGGCGAGCATTCTTCTTTGGAGCTATAGAACATTAGTGTGATCACCAGAAGGCACAAGATCCTGTGGTGATATAGGAGTATAGGAAATGAACAAAACACAGTCTTCTCTCACTTACTTCTCTCACAGTCTTCTCTCACTTCTCTCTCTCTTCTGTCTTTTATGTATTTATATTATCCATAATAGAGTAGGTTATACCACTGCCCCAAATCTCATGGTCTAGCGCCAACAAATGCTTATGTCTTGCTCTTGCTACATTCTTCACAAGGGCCATGCAGTCACTCAAGGATCCAGGCGGACAGAGGCTCTACATCTTGTATTTGCACCATTTGGAGCACATGGCCTCTTAAGTTGCTTCTGTAGATAAAGGATAGACAGGAAAATTCCATATGCTCTTTTTCCTGCCTCAACCTGCAACGGATGTATGTTACTTCCATGCCTATATCATTGGCCATAACTGATTACATCTGTAAGGAGACTGGGACATATAGGTGAGCAAATGGAACATATAGAAAGTAATGAGTTTGTTTAATATCCCGAGCTGCCTTTGGAAAATGTTGCTGAGCAGGCATTGAAGAGTATCAATAAAATTTATTGAGAATTTGTTTATTATGATTGATTAACACAGGTAAAAGCCAGCATATTACTGACTAATATAGGTAAAACGCAGTTAAGAAATTGGGAATGCTTTCTCTTCTGCTATGATGCACAAGGTGTTTAACATTTATGCCCCTATGAAAATTACTAGGTAGTCCTAGTCATTAGATCACCTAGAAGTTTGTAGTTTTAGAGCTTCGAAGTTGACTTCTGTCTTTTCTATTCATAGAGTTACATATTCTGTGGTGATATTTTTGGCTCTTGATTTACATTGGATACTTTCACAACCCACTGCTCATGAAATTTGCTTTTGTACTTACTGATCGTTTTTGCATAGACCCCTCCAGGCCATGACCAGCTGTTCGGATTTTATAAACGGGACCTTTGCATTGTGAACTGAGCTACAACAGGCAGGCAGGGGCAGCAAGATGGTGTCGCAGACCCAAGTCTTCATTTCCCTGTTGCTCTGGATCTCTGGTGAGGATTTCAAAAGTGCCACAGTCTTTTCAGAGTCATATCTGTGTAGAAATAAAAAAAATTAAGATATGGTTGGAATTAATGACTATTTCCAATATGGATCCAATTATGTGCTGACTTATACTACTACTAGAAAGCACATTTAAACGACATATTTCAATTATATATGAGAAAGCGTGTGTAAGTTTATGTATATTCATTGTCCATTACAGGTGCCTGTGGGGACATTGTGATGACCCAGTCTCCTGACTCCCTGGCTGTGTCTCTGGGAGAGAGGGTCACCATCAACTGCAAGTCCAGCCAGAGTCTTTTATACAGCTCCAACAATAAGAACTACTTAGCCTGGTACCAGCAGAAACCAGGACAGGCTCCTAAGCTGCTCATTTCCTGGGCATCTACCCGGGAATCCGGGGTCCCTAACCGATTCAGTGGCAGCGGGTCTGGGACAGATTTCACTCTCACCATCAGTGGTCTGCAGGCTGAAGACGTGGCAGTTTATTACTGTCAGCAGCATTATAGCTCTCCTCTCACAGTGCTTCAGCCTCGAACACAAACCTCCTCCCCATGCACTGGGCCAGTGGGTCTTCGCTGCAGCAGCTGCTTCCTCTGCACACAGCCCCAAACACGCGTGCTTCCTCTGTGTGTCGGGGAGGTCACTCTCTTGATTTAGTCCTTGGAGGGTTTGCAGGGCCCAGGATAAAATGAAGGGATTTGGCTTTTTCTGGATTTCTTTCTGTGGAAGGCTATTAAAGCAAAATGTAATAAAGATTCCTTAGAGACATTGTCAGGAGTTTTCGTGTTTCAGGAACCTTCATGTTTCACATGGACACATCACGTGACCGAGCCAAATAGATTTATCTTTACTTTCTAGACCAGGGTTCACTGAGTTTTACACACTGACCGGTGAATTGTTTCTTCTGTGTGCTTCCTTGACTCTGGAAAGTTTCTACTTAGATTCCTAATTCTCTTGTTTGTTTTTTTTTCTTCATCTGCAATCCTTCCCAATATTAAACCTTGATCCTTCCTATTCATAGCCTCCCACATAGTGTCCCTCTGTAGCTTTTTCCTTCCAGAGACCCTGTTTTCCAACAAAATCCATCTGGTCGATGTTGCTGAAAATTCTTATTCACTCTACCTCCTTTTGTTCTGCCCTTCCCACCCCCAGTTTCTTTCCATCATATTAATACTTTCATAGGCAATTTTCTAATTTTTGTTACTCTAGAAATAAGTGACAGCATTTTTCATTGCCTTTTACAACAGTTTGCCAACTTTCTTCTTATTTATTTATCATTTTTGAATTTTCAATTTTCATGGTACATAGTAGGTGTGTGTGTATATGTGTGTACAAACACACACACACATATATGTGTGTATATATATAGTACCTGAGATATTTAGATACAGGCATGCAATGTGTAATAATCACATCATGGAGAATGGGGTCTCTAGCCCCTTACGTATTTATCCTTTGTGTTACAAACAATCCAATTATACTCTTTTAGTTATTTAAAACTGTATAGTTAAGTTATTATTGACTAAAGTCACGCTGTTGTGCTAGCAAATAGTAGGACTTATTTATCCTTTCTAACTACTTTTTTGTATCGATTAACTATCCCCACTTTCCCCCTACTCCCCACCCCCACCCACTACTCTTCTCAGCCTCTGGTCGCTATCCTTCTAGTCTCTATGTTCATGAATTCAATTGTTTTCATTTTTAGACTCTGCAAATACATGAGAATAAGTGATGTTTGTCTTCCTGCGCGTGGCTTATTTCACTTAACGTAATGATGTTAGTTCCATCCATATTGTTGCAAATGACAGGATCTCTTTCTATTTTATGGCTGAATAGTACTCTGTTGTGTTTATGTACTACATTTTCCTTTTCTGTTCATCTGTTGATGGACATTTAGGTTGCTTCCAAATCTTAGCTATTGTGAACAGAGCTGCAACAAATACGAGAGTGCAGATATCTCTTTGGTGTACTGATTTCATTTCTTTGGGGTATATACCCAGCAGTGGAATTGCTGAAGGACATGGTAGCTCTATTTTTAACTTTTTGAGGAACCTCCAAACTGTTCTCCATAGTGGATGTACTAATTTACATTCCCACTAACAGCGTACAAGGGTTCCCTTTTCTCCACATTCTTACCAGCATTTGTTATCGCTTGTCTTTTGGATATAAGCCATTTTAACTGGGGCGAGATGATATCTCATTGTAGTTTTGATTTGCATTTTTCTAATGATCAGTGATGCTGAGCACCTTTTACTATGCCTGCTTGTCATTTGTATGACTCCTTTTGAGAAACATCTATCTGAATCTTGTGCCTAACTTTGATTGGGTTATTATACTTCTTCCCATAGAGTTGTTTTAGCTTCATATATATATATTATAGTTCTTAATCTCTTGTCAGATGGATAGCTTGTAAACTTTTTCTCCTATTCTGTGGTTGGCTCTTCACTTTTTTGATTGCTTCCTTTGCTGTATAGAAGCTTTTAAACTTGCTGTGATTCCATTTGTCCATTTTTGCTTTGATTGCCTGTGCTAGTGGGGTATTACTCACGAAATCTTTGCCCAGACTGATGTCGAGAGTTTCCCAAATGTTTTCTTGTAGTAGTTTCATAGTTTGAGGTCTTAGACTTGTCTTTAATCCATTTTGATTTGCTTTTCCTATATGGTGAGAGATCAAAGTCTAGTTTCATTCTCTTGCATATAGATAGCCAATTTTCCCAGCATTGTTTATTGAAGAGACTCTTTTCCCTAATGTCAATTGATGACACTTTTGTTGAAAATGAATTCACTGCAGGTATGTGGATTTATTTCAGGGTTCTCTATTCCTTCCATTGGTCTATGTGTCTGGTTTTATACCAGTGCCACCCTGTTTTGATTACTATACCTCTGTAGTATAATTTGAAGTCAGGTAATGCAATTTTTTCAGTTTTGTTCTTTTTGTTTAAGATAACGTTGGTCATTGTGGGTCTTTTGAGGTTTAATATAAATTTAAGAATTATTTTTTCTATTTCTGTGAGAAATGTCATTAGTGTTTTGATAGGGATTGCATTGAATCTGTAGATTGCTTTGGGTAGTATGGAAATATTAACAATGCTGATTTTTCTAATCCATGAGCATGAAATATCTTTCCATTTTTGGTGTCGTCTTCAATTTCTTTCATCAATATTTTATAGCTTTCATTATAAAGATCTTTCACTTGTTTGGTTAATTCTTATGTATTTAAGTGTGGCTATTGTAAATGGGATTATTTTTAATTTTTTTCAGAGTGTTCACTGTTGGCATATAGAAATATTATTGTTTTTTGTATGTTGATTTGTATACTTCAACTTTACTGAACTGGTTTTCAGTTATAATAGTTTTTCAGTGGGGTCCTTAGGTTTTTCAAAATAAAAGATCATATCATCAGCTAACAAGAATAATTTGACTTCTTCCATTCAATTTTTGATACCCTTTATTTCTTTCTCTTGTCTGATTGCTCTAGCTAGGAATTTCAGTACAATGCTGAATAAAAGTAGTGAAAGTGGGCATCCTTGTCGTGTTCCAGATCTCTCAGGAAAAGCTTTCACTTTTCCCCCATTCAGTATGATACTGAGTGTGTTATATATAGTTTTTATTATGTTAAGATATGTTTCTTCTACATCCAGTTTATTAAGCAGTTTTTATTTATTTATTTATCTTTTTTTTTTTTTTTTTGAGAC
>NW_012106498.1:179897-180543 GCF_000951045.1 Mandrillus leucophaeus | reverse complement strand
GGCCATTTGTTTGTTTTTTACACACCACTTCTATTGGCCATTCCTAGCTCCGAGAGGGTCTGTGTTGATGTTGTTATTGTTTTCTAATAAGGAAAAAGAGGACAACTGAGGTTAGGAGACAAGTAGCCACCCGTGCACAGGGTCAGACATAAAGTCAAATGATCACTGATGCAGCTCTGGTGATCAGCCTCTCTGAAAAATCACCAAACTTAACCCCAAATCCTAAGGACTCCATACCTAAAACCCCCTAAAATGAGATGAGTGAAAATGAGCAGGGCGCAAAATTGGGACCCATGAGAATGTATCCAGTAGGATCATGATCAGTTAAGCAAATGGGTTTAACTTGGGTTTCCTGGACTTGGTTTTCTTTCATCATCATCATTATTATTATTATTATTATTATTATACTTTAAGTTCTGGGATACACGTGCAGAATGTGCAGGTTTGTTACATAGGTATACACGTGCTATGGTGGTTTGCTGCACCCATCAACCCGTCATCTACATTAGGTATTTCTCCTAATGCTATCCGTCCCCTAGCCCCCCATCCCCGACAGGCCCTGATGTGTGATGTTCTCCTCCCTGTGTCCATGTGTTTTCATTGTTCAACTCCCACTTATAAGTGAGAACATGCGGTGTTTGGTTTT
>NW_012106498.1:176040-178282 GCF_000951045.1 Mandrillus leucophaeus | reverse complement strand
ATCGTATTTATTATCTAATATTATAAACTGACATGATCACTATCATTTCTTTAGTTTTTAAAAATTTTCAGCATTTGTGTGATTATGTCATATGTATTTATCTATTGACATATAGACCTTAATGTCTTATAATACAGAAGTGGACATCTGTATATTATAATTTAATTAAAAAATGAAAGAACTTCCACTTAGAATACCACTATAGCTGTTGCTATAAATGCGGAAATAAACAAAAAGTTAACTAAAAATTCATGTGTATGATGACATCGGAGAGCTACAGAAGACACGAAGATCAGATTAACTAAAATTCTAGAGAAGAAAGAGACCTCTGTAGGTGAGGTAAATCTGAGCTCTCATTTAGGTTTGTGTGTGTGTATGTGTGTGTGTGTGTGTGTGGTTTCCACGGAATTTATTTAATCAGAACAGCAGAAGGTTCTAGAAAAACACATTTTTAACCAAGGACTGCAGATGATTCTAAGTTTTGAGTAAAAGCGTGGTTGGCGGAAACAATTTTACACTTTATTGTGTGTCTGGTTACCTATATGATAAAACTAAAAGCCATGTAATGGAATAAAACATTGCTTTATATATTAGTAGATACCTAAATGCAATATGGTCTTAAAAATGAAATCACATGTATATAGTTGTATTTCTAAGTATATTAGTCCCCCCTTATCCAAAAATCCCCTTTCTGTGGTTTCAGTTAACTATAGTCTACCATAGTCTAAAACACATGAGTACCGTACAAGAAGATATTTTGAGAGCAAGAGAGACCGACCAAATTCACAAAACTTTTATTACAGTATGTTGTTAACATTGTTCTATTTTATTATTGTTATTAATCTCTTGCTATGCCTAATTTACAAATTACACTTTATTATAGGTATGTATATATAGGAAAAACAGTGTATAAAGGGTTTGGCATTATCTGAGATTTCAGGAGTCCACTGGGTGTCTTGGAACACATCCCCTGAGGATAAGGGGGAACTACTCTACCCAAAACTGAAGCTATACAACAATGAAAAATATTGAGAAGACAAATCCAAGTATAAGTGAAGACATTTCTTTGAATTCCCAGGTTTCATCAAGCATCAAAAACTGCCAATCTTGTTGCCCTTTTCTTGTATGCTATTTTGTATCTACATTCTCTGAATCTGATTGGATCCCTGTATTTTATTTCATTTTCTGTGTGACATTCTCCATATATAGTTATAGATATACATATATAGATGTACGTATACATGACATACATATGTATAGACATATGTATGTCATTGGTTTCTGCTTTGGGGGTTGAACGTCCTTCTGGGTGTCCATTGTTAGCCCCTGCACAGCACAGGGAAACCTCTCACTCTGCACTTCTAAACAGAACCCGGCTTGTTGCTATCTCAGTTCTGCAGTGAAGTTTGCTGAAGTTGAGTGTTGACAGGGTTTCTGGGTTGGCCCAGGCAGAGGTACACTACTGGGAGGAGAACCCAGCTGAGTTTGGCAGTTGCTTGGAGCTGCCTTAATAGATGGTCAGGAGCTGAACTCGTAATACTGGGCTGGATTTCTCCTTGGTATATTTGCTGTGGTCTCCGGTGAGAAAGGCAGCTGAGAGGGTATGCCTGAAAGACAGTGTGAAACTTCTCACAGTTTCATGGGGCTTCCTATCTCTAATACTGCACTAATTGTCCCTTATGTATTCTTCGACATGGCCCTTGGCTCCCACCACTGAATCTCCTACTGACCTTCCCAGACCCAGTTCTGACTTTTGGTCAACATAATCTACTTCCTGACTACATGGTCTGTCCTGGACGATGTTCTCTCTCAGATCATTTTCAGGTGTATCATAAAGGTAGATTCAACCTTTGGCAGCTCACGTATACTCTACTGTGTTAAACAAGAATGTGTGATATGACCTGAGGTGCATTTGGACTGGAACTTTACTAACTATTGAATCTCTGAGACTGAGAGCCCTGCGTCATGCTCCACTTTCCCATGAGCTTGCAGTGGTTCAGGGCACAGTCTTGAGTGCCAGGAAGGCATTCCTTCAACTCTGTGATTCTTCCTAAGAAATACCTCAGAACTCACACCTGGATTTATATCCCAACCCTCACCCACCAGCATCAACATCCAACTTAGGAGTCACAGAGCTGGGTCTTGAGCCCACAGTTGACCTCTACCATGTGCCCTGTATCTTCTTATTTACTGTCTTCTGTCCAAAGTCAGATGTGTGTGTGCGTGTGTGTGTGTGTGTGTG
>NW_012106498.1:173495-175990 GCF_000951045.1 Mandrillus leucophaeus | reverse complement strand
CTGTCCAAAGCCAGATGTGTGTGTGTGTGTGTGTGTTTTTGGGAGGGAGGGATATTAGCTTTTCTATAATCTTGTATTGAGCATATATTTTTATGAATTCTAATTCTTCCAGACTTGGTGTTTTACTTTTAAAATGCAGCTTGGAATTGAAAAAAATTTTTTGTTCCAAGTCTGTGACTGAGACTGTTCAAAGACTCTTTGGCACTAGGCCTTTGTGTTTGAAGAGATTTACAAACTGTATCCAGCAGCTCAAAATAAAAAATATAAATAGTTTTCCTTTGCTACTCCCTTGAAGAGAGTAGTATAAAATCCTGTGCCTGCCCCTGCACTGTAGAAGGACTTGTGCTAAAAGAAAGTGGAAAGGGAGAAGTGGGGTAAATGAAGTGGGAGTGGAAAGTGGGAGGTGAGAGAGGAAAAGTGTCTTATGTCACCAGATGTTATCATGCGTCGTGCACATTAGCACCTGCTTAACCAAACAAAACAAACAAAAAAGGTCTCAGTTTTGCGTTGTCATGAATAAGCTGCAATTATGTGACTCTCAGGCTGAATGAATTTAATTGATGGATGTACACAAGGCAGGGAGGAGGAGTGTGAGTTTCTACTAGGCTTTCTCTTCTATCACTTCTGGTTACTTGAATGCCTCCATTCTGCTCCTGGTACTACCATGCCAAAGAGCTGCAGCTGAGGAGGTTGAATGAATGGTCCTTGAGTTGAAGCTGAGGCATGCATGCACCCTAGCCCTCATGGGTAAGCTCTTTCCCTGAGCCCTTTGACATCTTTCCTTTATATAGACTCAGAGATTCTGTTGAGTTACTCCCCGGAGAAGCAGCACATGTGGGGAGCTGAGCCACTCCAGCAGGGAAGCTTAGGTTCGGAACTGTTATCGCTGTGTGAAGAGATTGTGTGCCTTGCAAGCAGTGATAAATCCCAACATCCTCAACCTCCACTCTGCTGACTTTCAGTGTGAAGTCTGTGCCTAACTCACTGCCACTGAACCTGTCTGGGAGCCAGAACTGGTTGGAAACACCATAGATCAGGAGCTGTGGAAACTAGCCTGGCTTCTGCAGGTACCAGTGCAAATAGGTGTATTCATCACTATGCAGGAGGCTCTAACTAGACCTGCAGGAGATGGAGGCTGGCTCTCCAGGGGTGACGGGCAAGGAGAGTGGAGTCTGGGTCATCACAATAACCCTAATGAATCCTGAGATATTGAGAGAAAAGTACAAGGTTATGTACAAATATGTGTTATTTTCGTAATTTCATAATTTTTTGTGAATCATTTCAGGCTATATCATTTTTGTGTGACTGTGATTTGGTTTACATCTCTAAATACCTAATTTTTAAGAACGGATATTTACAAGACACACACGAACTTCTAGGGTTTTCCTACATTATCCTCCTCTTTGTGTGTCAGTCTTTCCCACAGCACAGGTCCTTGTTCCTTCTGGATTATTCCACACATTCACATATCTAAACATCACATGCCCCATCCTGGAGGACAGTACATGCACATCTGACACGTGCACATAACACATACAGGAGGCAGTGGGGCCCCCAGAGCTCACCCTCCTACCGCATTCTCCTTCCTCGTCTCCTTCTTTCCTTACCAGGGACCCAGAGCATCGACAGCCCCAGGAGCTGAGCAGGGAGCCTCATTGTGAGAAGATGAACTGAGGAGTCCTGATCAGTCAAGGCAAGGTTAGAGCTGAGCTTTTATCTCAGACTCATAAGGGAAAGTCCTCCCTAGGGGACAGTATGTAAATCCCCTGGTGGGTGCAGCAGTGTGGAAAGAGCCAAGGGGAGGGTGGAGGTCCTCTTTTTTGAGCCAAATGACATCAAGTATTTTCTGTCTTTGGAAGAAAGCACATAGAGATTTAAGTCCATGCCCCCTGCAGCAGGGGTCCGAGGGATCCCACTGTGAAAGTCTAGATTTACAGTGAGGACACAGTGCATGTGGTTCTGCCCCTCTAAGAAAGCATCACAGATCTGACAATGTAGAGATGTTTGTTTAGGTCAGTCTTTGGGATTGCCACCTTGTTTGGCTCCTTTCTAAGCTAGTCTGAAGACGGAAACAGCTTCCAACCTGTCTAGTACTGATCTTCACATTTTTTTCCTAATAACAACATGGAGTTGAACTAGTTCAAGAGTTGTCTGGTATCTGCTATTACCAGATAAACTGTTTAAGAATGTCAGGAACAAGTGTTAGAAATGGTCTTTTCCTAAACATAGTGAATTGAACTTCATGACAGCACTCAAGTCAAGAAAACTTGGCAGGGAAAAATACATCTGCCTTTTTAAGCTAGAGAGTGAATAACCTTGTTTAAGGTAGAGGTAACAGGGAAAGGATTTCAGGCCTTAGATAGTGAATATGAAATTTCTTGTAATTAGTTGTTATAAACTGGTGGATATTCTATTCTCTCTGTGTGTATATATTTGTAAAATATATATATAAAATCTTTCTATATAGAGATTATATAGCATATATGTGTATATGT
>NW_012106498.1:166982-171850 GCF_000951045.1 Mandrillus leucophaeus | reverse complement strand
CAAAACAAAACAAAAAACCAACCAACCAAACAAACAAAAAAATAAAAAAGAATAAATACACAGATTAATATCCTAGTTAACAGAGAGCTCAGGAAAAGCTCGGTGAATGTGTTTATTCTCTGAGTGTATACGTCTTCTCTAAACAACATGAGAAGTAGGTATGTTCACTTTCCTGACTTTTCTGGATCCTCGAGACTTTGCCCTCCATTGGCCGAATCAGAGTGAGTAATAGTAAATAAAATGAAAGGAAATGACTTTCGAGCTCATAGGAACAGTCACAAAGTAAAATTATAAAATCTAACAAAAATCTGGAGAATATGATAACTTGTTAGAAACTTACTTGGGCAGATCTTACTCATCTTTAGTGTCCTTGTATCCAGAAATTGGGAACCTCCTCAGCCCAGACAGTTGGACTATGTCATATTATGGTATCCTAGCAGATGTAGGTAAAATTGGAAACAGATTATAAGAATTCATTTAAATATTCTATATGAGAAAAGTTTCCCTAAATTTTCCATTTATGGAAAAGTAAAAGGGGAAACATGCTGTTATATGGAGAAATTAAAACTCATGTTTGGTGGTCAATAATGTTCTGACTGAATGCTAAAGTTTTAAGATAAGTTAAATAATTTTATTTGGATCCAAACTAGCCTTCGATGTCAATTAAATCCAGTTGGTTGAAGAGATTCTTGTTTTCCCTTTTTCGCTTTTTGTGCTTTGCACAACATGGCAAGTTAGTTACTTATTTCCTTAAATTTGCTTTCATGATCCCAAATATGAAATCTAGGCAGACTTTGCTCTTTGTTATTTCTGTTGTTTCTCCTTCATGCTCCAATTGTTGTATTGTGCTTCAAAATGAAGAATTTCTGACCTCGTGGTCTATTGGCCCTTAGAAAATTATTTGTAAAGTTTCTTGAAAATTTAACATGGTCGTGCCCTCCTCCAGAGGACATTTCATTTGGATGCCACACCAGAAAAGTTATCTTAAAGCAATTTCAAGACTGGAGAGCTCTAGACCCTTCTTGGACATGCATTCTTGGAGTGAAAATCCTTGGAAGTGTTGATCTGCAGCCATTACTTTCTAAGGAAATCGTGTTTGGTTTTTTCTCTCCATTTCCCAATTAACCTGGGACCCTCTTTTGAGTTTCTAGCAGTTGTGGAAAGCAGACTTTCCAGTTTCTCTTTGGTTCACTCTTACTTTAAGATTAGAGCCCCTCTTGCCCCTAGCTTAAATTAGGGTCGCACAAGATTTTCCACATGAGTGAATTCTGGGCCTGTGTTCTGTTTGTCTGGCCCAGACATAGCCCTGAAGTCAGATCAGATTTTTGATCTGAGTAAGGTTGCCTATCGTTTCTGCAAACTCAACCTATTTAAATATATTCCTGACTTAAAACCAAAGGTCTTCACTAGATCATTTAGTGGTGTGTAGTAAGCTTCTGAATTTATCTTAGAGTTTCTCAAATTATTTAACTGATCTGGCTTCAGGGCTATGTCTCAAATTATTTAACTGATCTTAAAACTTTAGCATTCAGCCAGAAACATTATTGACAACCAAATATGTCTTTAATTTCTCCATATAATCAATATGCTTTCCCCTTTTATTTTTCCTTAGCACCATTTGCATTGTTCTTAAGTACCCTCAGGATACAAGTGGCTTTAGAGATGAAACATTTTTTTGGTTACAGATTTTATAAAAATTTGAGCCAAAAGTTGTCATTTTATTTTTGTCTTTTCCTTTCTGTCCCTCTTTTTTCCTTCCTTCCTTCCTTCCTTCCTTCCTTCCTTCCTTCCTCCCTTCCTTCCTCCCTCCCTCCCTCCCTCTCTTCCTCCCTTCCTTCCTTTGTTGTTTTGTTTTCTTCTTAGCATGTTTTGTTATTTCACTAGAATTGTTGATCTGAGGAAGGTAGCGTATTCTTTCTGGAAACTCAACCTATTTAAATATACTCCTGATTTAAGACTAAAGGTCTTCGTTAGATTACCTAGTGGTGTGTACTAAGCTTCTAAATTTATCGTAGTTTCTAAGTTGAATTTTGTGTCTTTTCTAGTCACACAATTACATTTTCTGTGATGATATTTTTGGGTCTTGATTTATGTCGGATACTTTCACAGCCCATTGCCCATGCAATTTGCTTCCAAACTCTCTGATTGGTTTGCACAGGACCCTCCAGACCCAGGTTAGTTGACCAAATTTTGTAAGTGGGAACTCTGAAATATGAACTAAGCTGCATCACACAGGCAGCGGCAGCAAGATGGTGCTTCAGACCTAGGTCCTGATGTCCCCGTTACTCTGGGTCTCGGTTTTAAATTTCTCCAGAATTTAAAATTGCCATAGCTTCTTCAGAGTAACATCTGTGTAAAGACAAAAAGGAATTTTGAGATGTAATGAGAAAAAAATGGCTATTTTCAAAGTATACTCAATTATGGGCTGACATTTAATGTCATTAGACAGTAATTTATATCATTGTTTTGTAAGTGACATATTTCAATGTGTATAAGATAAAGTGTGTGTGTATGTGTGTGATCATTCTTGATTGTAGGTGCATGTCAGGGACATCATGACAACCTAGTCTCCAGGCCCCATGGCTGTGTCTGCAGGAGAGAGGATCACCATCAGCTGCATGTCCAGTCAGAGCAGTAGAAACTACTTAGCCTGGCATCAGCAGAAACTGGCACAGGCTTCTAACATGCTCACCTCCTGGGCATCCACCTGGGAATCTGCAGTCCTGGGTCAATTCAGTGGCAGTGGATCTGGGACAGTTTTTACTCCCACTATCAGCAGCCTCGGACTCAAGATGTAACATTATAATTGTCAGCAACATTCCACTCCTTTACAGTGCTTCAGCCTTGAACACAGTCCTCCTCTCAGAGTCTCACCTGCTGCTTCCTTCCCACATAGCCCTGGACTAGAATATGTACTGTATCTGCCTGAGGGACTGTGTCCTGACTAACTTATGGGAAGGTTTGCAGAGCCCAGCAGAAAATTAAGGGACTCAGTGTCTCTTAGATTCCTGGCTATGGAAGATCCTTATTAAAAAAAGTCATAATGGGCCGGGCACGGTGGCTCATGCCTGTAATCCCAGCACTTTGGGAGGCCGAGGTGGGCAGATCACCTGAGGTCAGGAGTTCGAGACCAGCCTGGTCAACAGGGTGAATCCCATTTCTACTAAAAATACAAATGAATAGCCCAGCGTGGTGGTAGGCGCTTGTAATCCCAGCTACTCAGGATGCGGAGGCAGGAGAATCACTTGAACCTGGAAGGCAGAGGTTGCAGTGAGCCAAGATTGCACCATTGCACTATCAGCCTGGGCAACAGGAGCGAAACTCAGTCTCAAAAAATAAAAAGAAAAATAAAAAGAAAAGAAAAATGTCATAAAGACCTTTGTATTAGCTTTCTTTTTCTTCTGTAACAATTTACCACAAACTCAGTGGCTGGAACATTAGGAATGTATCATTTTACAGTTCTGAAGATCAGAAGTCTAACACAGGTCTCACTGGGCTAAACTCAAGATGTTGGCAGGGCTGCGCTCTCATCTTGAGGTGTAAGAGGGAATCTGTGTCTTGCCTCTTCCAGCCCCCAGACTCCTGCATTCCTCAGCTGGCAGCCCCACTCCTCCATCTTCAAAGCCAGCAAGAAGTCATTTCTCTGAACATTCTTCCAGAGCCACATCTCCCTCTAAAGTGTCTCCTATTTGCTTTCCAAACATCAACACTGAGAAGTCTCACTCCATGCTGATGATGGATGTGATTTTGTGTTTGACAGACTGCCTTCCAGTCCTCACATCTCGCATGAATGAATAGAATTCAATGTTTGGAACAGAATAATTTTTGTGCCTTTATGAAAATGATTTGCTAACTAATGCCATTCATATATTTATTTAAAATAATAATTGAGCACCTACTCTGGCACAGGGAGATACAGTGGAGAAGAAGGGTCCCATAGACCACATAGAAATGTTTGGGAACTCCAGAGCATTTTAAAGCTGTCTGCATATAAATCAGCCCTGCCTAATTTGCTTTGTCTGCTGATAGGTCTATAGCAGGAACGTGGATGTGTTAGGTGTACCCAGAGAAGAGTATGAGGTGGTGTGAGCTGTGTGAAGTAAATGTATAATGGGATCTCACCTAAAATGTTATCTATAATTAGGATATACAAAGAATTTGCATAACAGAAATAGCTGATAGCCCTTTCTTACATCCTATACAAAAATTAAGATGGAGCAAAGACTTAAATGTAAAACCCCAAACCATAAAAACCCTGGAAGAAAACTTAGGCAATACCATTCAGGACATAGGCATGGGCAAAGAATTCATGATGAAAATACCAAATGCAATTGCAACAAAAGTCAAAATTGACAAATGGGATCTAATTAAACTAAAGAGCTTCTGCACAGCAAAAGAAACTATCATCAGAGTGAGCAGGCAACCTACAGAATGGGAGAAAATTTTTGCAATCTACCCATCTGACAAAGGTCTAATATCCAGAATCTACCAGGAACTTAAGCAAATTTACAAGAAAAAAGAAAGCAACCCCATGAAAAAGTGGGCAAAGGATATGAACAGACACTTTCAAAAGAAGACATTTATGCAGCCAACAAACATGAAGAAAAAGCTCCTCATCACTGATCATTAGAAAAATGAACATCAAAACCACAATGAGATAGCATCTCATGTCAGTCAGAATGGCAATTATTAAAAAGTCAAGAAACAACAGACGCTGGCAAGGCTGTGAAGAAATAGGAACACTTTTACACTATTGGTGGGAATGTAAATTAGTCCAACCATTGTGGAAGACAGTGTGGGGATTCCTCAAAGATCTAGAACCAGAAATACCATTTGACCCAGCAATCTTGTTACTGGGTTTATGCCCA
>NW_012106498.1:164745-166172 GCF_000951045.1 Mandrillus leucophaeus | reverse complement strand
GGAGCAGAAACTGACCAAACTTCATCTCAAGTCCAAGATTTCAGTATCATCTTGGCCATGAGCTAAGTTGGAAGCACCATTTAGCCTCCACAGGCTGAATGTGAGGGCGAAATGTGCCCAGACTTACTCTCATAGAAGTGGTTGGACACCTCAGAGATGTTCTTGGGTAACAAGCAGATCAGGAGCTTAGGAACTTGTTTCTCTTGTTGCTAGTTTCACAGGTATCACCAACACTGCTGCTCCTGACCTTGACTGGGCAGATGTCAGCAGTCCCCTCTCCTGGAAAAATGGTCTAAATAAAGACAGGGTCAGTTCATGGTCCAAGGTAGAGGCTAAATTAAAACCTACATGAGAAACAAAGGCGAATTCCTGTGTGCTTGGGAAAAGCTAAATGGCTTGTGAGAAGCAGTCACTAGGAATGGTCCTCACTCTGAGTGTCCTTGCCAGTAGGTAAGGGAAGAATTATGCATACACAATCACACACAAACATACATGTAAACTCAGCACACACACTTACATATATTCATGCTGCATTCCCAGCTGTGAAGAAGTTAGGAAATATTGATGACATTAGGAAATATTGATGAAGTTAGGAAATATTGATGTTAAGGTTTTAATCTACTTGTCAAAGATTTATGAAGTAGAAAATGTGTGAAATAAAATGCAAGCTGTTTACACATGTCAAAATTTCTAAAATTAAAGACAGAGGTTAACATATTTTTTCTAGCCTACATTTCTTATAATAGAACCAGTTAGGAAATACTATTGAAAAAATAAATGACTTAAGTGTCTGAAAAAAATTAGTGGGAACAAACAATAACATTTCTTCATAAATTTTCTTGGTTTCTGCAAAGGTAAAAGAATGATGACCTATTGGCCTCCTTGTTAAAAGTCACTAATGGTTAAAGTGAATGAAGAGAGAGCTATGAAGTTCATAACAAATGAAAAAAAATCTTTAAATATATAATAGAAAAAAACCCATAACTTCATAATCAGTCTGAAACACTAAATGTCCCAGTATTGCTAGAGCTAATTGCCTTTCTGATTTTTTTCTCTTTTCCCTTACTGTCTCTTTTGTAGGTTTCCAAAAATTTACCATGCACACTGGATGAAGTTAGACATTTTAATGCATGGAGGAGTGACTAAGAGTATGTACTTATAATTAAGTAAAACTTAATTTAAAATAACAAGTTATAAAATCTAATAATTTTATAAGAAAGATATAGCAAACACTAAGCTATTCCACTAAGTTTTTGAAAATAAATTTTATATGTATTTGAGATTTACAACATGATGTTATGGGATACATGTAGATAGTAAAATGGTTACTATAGTGAAGCAGATTAACAAATTTATCATCTCACTTTTTTTTGGTGACAAGGGCAGCTAAATTTTATTTAATAAAAATCTCCAATAAAATACAATTT
>NW_012106498.1:161856-163990 GCF_000951045.1 Mandrillus leucophaeus | reverse complement strand
TGAACTAAGAATGAAAGAGAGAATACACAAATCAATTAAATCAGAAATCAAAGTGGAGACATTACAACAGATGCCTCAGAAATAAAATGGATCATAAGGGACTATTATGAACAATAATATACCAACAAATTGAATAACCTAGAGGAAATGGATAAAAAGCCTAGAAATTCTAACCTACCAAGTTTGAATCAGAAAGCAATGGAAAGCTTGAATAGACCAGTAATAAATAAAGAGACTGATTTAAGTCCTTGATCCATCTTGAGTTGATTTTTGTGTAAGGTGAGAGATGGAGATCCAGTTTTATTCTCCTACATGTGGCTTGCCAATTATCCCAGCACCGTTTGTTGAATAGGGTGTCCTTTCCCCACTTTATGTTTTTGTTTGCTTTGTTGAAAATCAGTTAGCTGTATGTATTTGGGTTTATTTCTGGGTTCTCTATTCTGTTGCATTGATCTATGTGCCCATTTTTGTGACAGTACCATGGTGTTTTGGTGACTATGGCCTTATAGTACAGTTCGATATCAAGTAGTGTGATGCCTACAGATTTGTTCTTTTTGCTTAGTCTTGCTTTCACTATGTGGGCTATTTTTTGGTTCCATATGAATTTTAGAATTGTTTTTCCTAGTTCTGTGAAGAATGATGGTGGTATTTTGATAGGAATTGCATTGAATTTGTAGATTACTTTTGGCAGTATATTCATTTTCGCAATATTGATTCTACGAACCCATGAGCATGGAATGTGTTTCCATTTGTTTGTGTTGTCTATGATTTCTTTCAGTAGTGTTTGGTAGTTTTCCTTGTAGAGGTCTTTCACCTACTTGGTTAAGTATGTTCCTAAGTAATTTTTTTGTGCAGCTATTGTAAAAAGAGTTGAGATCTTGAATTGATTCTCAGCTTGATCACTGTTGGTGTACAGCAGAGTTACTGATGTGTGTATATTAATTTTATATCTGGAAACTTTATTGAATTCTTTTATCACATGAAACTATAAAAATTCTAGAAGGTAACATCAGAAAAATCCCTCTAGACATTGTCTTAGGCAAGGGTTTCATGACCAAGCACCCGAAAGCAAATGCAATAAAAACAAAAATAAATAGCTGGAACTTAATTAAACTGAAGACCTTTTGCATGACAAAAGGAACAGTCAGCAGAGTAAACAGACAACTCACAGAGTGAGAGAAAATCTTCACAGTCTATACATCTGAAAAAAGGCCGATATCCAGAATCTACAACGAACTCAAACAAATTAGCAGGAAAAAAAACCCAAACAATCCCATCCAAAAGTGGGCTAAGGACATGAGTAGATGATTCTCAAAAGAAGATATGCAAATGGCCAACAAACATGAAAAATTGCTCAACATCACTATGATCAGGGAAATGCAAATCAAAACCACAATGCAATACCACCTTACTCCCGCAAGAATGGCCATGATCAAAAAATCAAAAAATAATACATGTTGGCATGGATGCAGTGAACGTGGAACACTTCTACACTGCTGGTGGGAATATAAACTAGTACAACTGCCATGGAAAACAGTGTGGAGATTCCTTAAAGAACTAAATGTAGAACTACCGTTTGATCCAGCAATCCCACTACTGGGTATCTAACCAGAAGAAAAGAAGTCATTACATGAAAAAGATGCTTGCACACACGTGTCTACTGCAACACAATTGGCAATTGCAAAAATGTGGAACCAACCCTAATGCTCACCAATCAACAAATCAACAAGTGGATAAAGAAACTCTGAGATATCTATATCTATATCTATATCTATATCTATATCTATATCTATATCTGAATACTCATCAGCCACAAAAAGGCATGCATTTTTCTGATCACTAGTGATGTTGAGCATTTTTTATATGTTTGTTGGCCATCTGTACCTTTGGGAGGTAATTAGGATTAAATGAGGTAATGAGAGTGAGGCATTAGTGGCTTTATAAGAGAAGGAAAGACTTGAGCTAGAATATTCAACCCCCTTGACATATGATGCCCTGCGCCACCTCAAGACTCCATAGATAGTCCCCACTGAGAAGATGGCTCTCACTGGATGTACCTCCTCAACCTTGGACTTCCCATTTCTACTCCAAACTTCAATGTCATGCAATATACCCATGTAACAAACCTACACAT
>NW_012106498.1:147081-161806 GCF_000951045.1 Mandrillus leucophaeus | reverse complement strand
ATCAAAAAATCAAAAAATAATACATGTTGGCATGGATGCAGTGAACGTGGAACACTTCTACACTGCTGGTGGGAATATAAACTAGTACAACTGCCATGGAAAACAGTGTGGAGATTCCTTAAAGAACTAAATGTAGAACTACCGTTTGATCCAGCAATCCCACTACTGGGTATCTAACCAGAAGAAAAGAAGTCATTACATGAAAAAGATGCTTGCACACACGTGTCTACTGCAACACAATTGGCAATTGCAAAAATGTGGAACCAACCCTAATGCTCACCAATCAACAAATCAACAAGTGGATAAAGAAACTCTGAGATATCTATATCTATATCTATATCTATATCTATATCTATATCTATATCTGAATACTCATCAGCCACAAAAAGGCATGCATTTTTCTGATCACTAGTGATGTTGAGCATTTTTTATATGTTTGTTGGCCATCTGTACCTTTGGGAGGTAATTAGGATTAAATGAGGTAATGAGAGTGAGGCATTAGTGGCTTTATAAGAGAAGGAAAGACTTGAGCTAGAATATTCAACCCCCTTGACATATGATGCCCTGCGCCACCTCAAGACTCCATAGATAGTCCCCACTGAGAAGATGGCTCTCACTGGATGTACCTCCTCAACCTTGGACTTCCCATTTCTACTCCAAACTTCAATGTCATGCAATATACCCATGTAACAAACCTACACATGTACCCCTTAATCTATAATACAAGTTGAAATTATAAAAAACTTACCAAAATGCAAAAAAAGAAAGAATGTATATCTACATATGAAGTGTATAGAGAGGGTATTGTTACAAACAGTAAAATGTTAATCACTGGGACCTAGGCAAAGAAATTTTAAAAAACCAGAATTAGTTTTGCAATTATCTGTAAGTTTGAAATTAATTTAAAAGAAATAATTAGAAAAACTCCCCTAAGAGCACATTATCAATGACAGCCCCTTGGGAATCACAGCTCCAACATCCCTGCAGTTCCTGCCTTCCCACTCCTGTTTCTTCCTTTGTGACTTTAATGTTTATGAAGTCAGAAACTTGGGAGGGCCAGGAACTATTCCTCCCTGCTCCCTTTGGAGTTCCCTCAGGAAACGAAGACAACAAGGATGCATGTATTACTGTGTTATGTTAGGTACAGGCACCATGACCAAATGCATGGGAAAAAGGATATCCCTGTGCAAATGGAAGCTCTCCAGCACACAGGTCCAGTGTCCACCCTGTATCCATTACCCACATCATTTCTCATGAGCTAATAATTTGTCTTCTACACAACACCTTCCTAAGTGGCTCCCAGCAACTTACTCCAAACAGAGACTAGTTAAACCACATGCAATTTCTCATGCCCTGATAAGTAAGTGCTGATAAGTAAGTGAAGTTATTTTAATTTTTTCTATCTAGCCAATTTTCATGAAATGAGGGCCCAGTTTCCATGGAAACAAGAAGCAGGGAGGTATCTGTGGGCCCTCTTGAGCCTTCCATTTCACATGATCAGCTCTGATTTTTAATGCCTTACTTTTGGGTCCACAGCAATGTCAGCCATTTCAGAGTCATATGGTCACCTTCGCTCTCCCTTGCTTGGATTATTACCTTATCACATTCCCATTTTAATAATTTATTATTAAATTACTACATATTTCATTTACCTTATCACATTCCCATTTTAATAATTTAACTATGTTATTTCTACTACATAACCCTAACTCTGACTATTCCCTCTTCCAGTGAAATAAATTTCACTTCTAATCAATTCTCCCTACGATGTCAGATGGAGATAAATGCTATGAAGATAATAGCACAGGGTATATGTGGGAGAGCAATTGACTAGATGGCACTGGGGATATTAGACAGAACAGCAAAAAAGCCAGGAACAAGAAAAACTGAGATGACATATCAGAGAAAGTTTACTTTCTGTGGTTTTCTAGGCGGGGCCTTTACAAATGCAGGCCAGAAAAAGTATCTGCCCCTTTCTGAGGGAAATTCTCTGCCCACATATCATTGTGAATTACCAGACTAGGCCAGTTATTGAAGTAGCAGTGCTTAAGTTATAAACCACATGTTGGAACTGAAAATGTTGATATACTTCCAGGGGAAAAGTGTCACCTGACCCAGGCTCAGCCAATGTAAAGACTTACCAAGGGTTTATGACATGGGCTAGTATAAACATATGTCAAAGATGGATGATGGAGATTAATTGGTAGTCACATTTTTCCCACATAGAAATTTGACCAGAATTGTCTAGGAAGACACTTTGTTAGACTGTAGCAGAAGGAGGAGCTGAAAGGCAGTGCAAAGCCAGGAGTTAGATACCACTTGTAGCTGAAGACAGGCTCAGAGAAAACATATTCTAGGTAGATCTTGAAGAGTTGGTGGGTGGAGCTGAGAGAGGGAGGGAGCTAGGAAAGAGACAGCCAGGCTCCGGAGGAGCAGGTATTAAATACCTCCCTTGCCCAGAAGGTTACAACACACTCTCATCTCCAGGGCTGCTTCCCCTTAGAAACTGACTTCAGGGGTCCAAGACTTTCCTTCTTCATGGTCCTGATAGTGAAGTCAATGCAAGCTCACGTCTAGTGTTCACATTAGTCCTTCTATAAACTCTCTAAGTTCAGTATATTTCTCTTCCTTGCAAAATGGTACTCTGTCAGCCTTATTTCTCATGAGGCTCCAAGCACTAGACGCTCCCTCATGTTTTCTGAAAATCACTTTTTTTGACTTTGGTACTTTTATGTTATAAAGAAATGACACTAAGGTGATCAATGGCTAAAAATCAGGAAAGGGTTCTTCAGGCAGCTGTTAGTGTTGAGTCTCACCTTCCCACTCTGGGACTCCTTGTGGAGTGTGACATGTGTCTTTAGAAGTTTGGCATGAGGCCAGGCGCAGTGGCTCACACCTGTTATCCCAGCACTTTGGGAGGCCGAGGCGGGCAGATCACTTGAGGTGAGAAGTTCAAGACCAGCCTGGCCAACATGGTGAAACCCAATCTCTACTAAAATACAAAAATCAGCTGGGCGTGGTGGCAGGCATCTGTAATCCCAGCTACTCCCCAGAGGCTGAGGCAGGAGAATCACTTGAACCCAGGAGGCGGAGGTTGCAGTGAGCCGAGATTGTGCCACTGTACTCCAGCCTGGGCAGCAGAGCGAGACTCCGTCTCAAAAAAAAAAAAAAGAAGCTTGGCATGAACACAGGAGATCTGTGTCAGATTTCTCTTTGAGGCAACTAAAGGAGAGGCTGGCTGAAGTGCTGCTCTGCAGAGTGGGAGTCCAATGATGAGAGGTGGATTTCTTAAGAGAGGCAGCGACTCCCAGCACTGGAACTAGTTGTCTACTCTCTTCACACTGAGGGAGCTGGTGGCAGTGAGATCCATGCCAGGAAAGTGAGCTCAGGAGAGAGGTGCCACCTGACCCCTCCCCACCTCAGATAGCAGCCCATGGGGAACCCAAGCTGGGGGACGGGAGGGAGCGGAAGACCAGTGCTTCTTCAGGGGGCAAGCATTACCACACACCCAAGGAAGACTTGACTGTGACAAAAAATGTCCATATGATGGTATTATTTCAGATTTACCAAAAATGGTGTGAGATTTGCTGGCGATTTCATCCAATGGGCAAGAAAAATGACCCCTCAGGTGGAAATTAACACCACGGGGGAAGGTAACAAAGCTTTTGTCTGAGTTCATCTCACGATTTGGCTTGTTTAATGAATAGCTAAACAACCAAGGGGCTAACTCTACAGTGAGGATAAGTTGAGAAGGAAGAGTCGGCCATTCTACTGTTCTGGAATCACAGCTTAGCACCCAATAAATGTCCACAGGAAAAGGGGCAAAGCAACACCTGGGGACGACTGACCTCATATTTCTGAGTCACAGGGACACAGGCATTGTCCGATGCCTCATAGAGAACTGCTCTTGTTCTTTTATAGGCGGTACCTTGGTATATCTTAGAGGTGACATAGGGCCCTGCTGGGGAATTATGAACACAGGAACTGCACCCCTGTCACTACCAAATGTCTGTTTACAGTGGGTGTTGTGGGTGGAGCTCACATAACCACAAGCACAGGCACATCGTGACATCCCCAGGGCAGGGAAGGGCAGGTGGCCCAGAGGATGCTCTGGTTAGTGCATCACCAGGTGTGACCACAACCTTGAATTTCAGGAGCCCTGCCTTCATCCTGGATGAGGATTTGCATAAATGTCCTCACTGACCCCACCACAGGCACAGTCCTGTGACTGAGCCTAATAAATAAAGCCTTTTGTCAGAGTCAGGCTGGTGAGAGGCAGAAAGCTGGTGCCATCCCAGCTCCTAGGGCTTCTGCTGCTCTGCGTTCCAGGTGAGATAAGGTCCCTGTGGACAGCTCCTTCAGGGTGATCCTCACGCTCCCTGAGAAGAGTGGTGTTGGGAGGGGCAAGAAACAAATATCACTAATGCCACAGGCCTGGTTAGGGTTTGTCCTCACCCTTGTGGGCACATTCCAGCTTTAATAGGATCTCACAGCACCTCTGGATTAACCCCGCGTGCTTCTGATTTCAGGTTCCAATGGGCAGATTGTACTCACCCAGGCTGCAGAGTCTCTGCCCGCCTCCCTGGGAGAGAAAGTCTCCCTGCGGGGCCAGTGAGAGGCTCCTCTACACGGATGGGAAGGACTACTTATCCTGGGACTAGCACAGACCTGGGCAGAGCCCTAACATTCTCATTTGCCATGCTTCCACCCAAGTCGACGGGGTGCCCATCTGGTTCAGTGGCAGTGGATCTGGGACAGAATTTACTCTCACCGTTGAAGACCTGAAGCCAGAGGACTTTGCAACCTATTTCTGTCTTCAAACTCTGAAGAGTCCTCCCACAGTGATTGAGCCCTGAACACTAACTTCCCTACCAGGGCAAGCCCACAAACCCAACCTCCCTTTGGGCCCCTCACACAGGAGCTCATCTGGCAGGAACAGCTGAGCACAGTCAGTACACGGGCATGTGAGAAGCAGTTTAACCGTACTGGCCACAGGCTGCCTGGAGACCTCTCTTGTCCCCTTGCGGTCTTAAATATTTTGCATAGAAAACACTTCAAAGATAGGAGCAGTCACACGAAAAAGGTAGAAGGACCCAGGATGAATTTATTCTCTGTCTCTTTCCCACATGTCCCTCTCCTGAGTCTCCTCTGGACATTGGCACAGCTCCTTCTCCATCTCTTACAGTCACTTCTCTTCTTATCCTTTCAACCCCTAGCTATGGAATGTAGGCCTAGGTGATTTGCAGCCACAGGTCAGCCCTCTCCAATTAGACTTAACCTCATTTTCCCATTGTCCATCTCACTGTCCCTACAACCCTGTTCACTTGGCCCACTGATGGCCACTGTCACCTTCATAGAAACTATTCTCCTTTATGGCTTTGTGGCCTGACAAGACCATTTGGTGCCATGACTCAGCCACTGGCCTAAAAGTGAGACTCTGTTAGGTCACTGGCTGTCTTATTGCCCGAAGTAATATACACTCTGCTTTTTCTAGATGTCTGTCTACACAGGGAAGGACTCCTAGCATAGACACAGTTTGGAACAAGCGATACTCTTTATCATAGAAAAAATCAAGAATTACATCTTGCATAAGAGAAGCTCATCAAAGGAGTTGACAAGAAGTGAATCACTTGTTCAATGACAGACAAATAATATACATTTCTAAAATTTGGTACTTAAGCACAGAGTTTCTCTTGTGCTATCTCTCTCCACTCCCTGAGTTTTGAAAATCTTCTACTATGTGTTTCAAAAACTCTCGTTAGTTATCACGAAATCTTCTTGGATAGCACTGTTCAATAGAACTTTCTGCAACGATGGAAATATTCTGCATTTGTGCTAAGCATCATAGTAGCATTAGAGTCTAGTGACTAAACCCACGTGGCCATTGAGCACTTGAAATGTGGCTAGTGCATCTCAGGTCCTGGATTTTAAAATTTAATATAATTGCACTCAATTTTAAATTTAAACTATTTTTCCATAGTGGCTGTACTAGTTTACATTTACACCAGCAGTGTAGAAGTGTTCCCTGTTCGCTGCATCCACGCCAACATCTACTGTTTTTTGATGTTTTGATTATGGTCATTCTTGCAGGAGTCAGGTGGTATCGCAACGTGGTTTTGATTTTCTGATCATTAGTGATGCTGAGCATTTTTTCATGTGTTTGTTGGCCATTTGTTTATCTTCTTTTGAGAATTGTCTATTCATGTCCTTAGCCCACTCTTTGATTGGATTGTTTTTTCTTACTGATTTGTTTGAGTTCATTGTAGATTCTGGATATTAGCCCTTTGTCAGATGTATAGATTGTGAATCTATACATATGTGAATCTATACATATCATGAATCTATACACAATCTATGTATAGATTGTGAATCCCAGGCTGATTGCAGTGGCATGATCTTGGCTCACTGCAACTTCTGCCTCTTGGGTTCAAGTGATTCTCTTGCCTTAGCCTCCCAAGTAGCTGGGATTGCAGGCACCCACCACCATGCCCGGCTAATTTTTTTATTTTTGAGGGGATGAGGTTTCACCATGTTGGCCAGGCTGGTCTTGAACTCCTGACTTCAGGTGATCTGCCTACCTCGGCCTCTGAAAGTACTGGGATTACAGGCAGGAGGCACTGTGCCCGGATTCATTTCTTTTTTTCATAAACAAATTGCATAACACTCTAGGTCCAGTCTCTGTCCGTGAGTGCAGGTCCTGAGAGAAGGCTGATCTTCCTTGAACTCCAGCATTGCAGACTGTGTCCCAGAAGAGAGAGTCACCATGAACTGCAGAGCGGTCAGAGTCTCACACACTATGAGGAGGAACCACTTAGTCTGGTTCTGGCACAAGCCACTGGTTCTCACAATACACAAGAAATCTTGGTATTGATTTCCATCTTTATTCCATATTCCATATGGTCTCCTGTGCTCCTCAGTGACCAGCTGCCAACTGAGTTCATGTTCATGGTGCTCTTGGTTCAGTGATGTTGAGTCTGGATGGATCTTCCTCCTGGCATTAACAGTCTTTGGTGTGAGTATGTGGCAATATATTTCTGTGCCCAAGCATGCAAATATCTGTATATAATGACTTTCTTCTTCACAAGAGTCCCCCGAGAGGGTGCTCAGTGAGGCTCAGCAGATGTTTCCCCATCTATGATGCAGCTGTGATAGACATGGCATCTGTGGGCTTGTTCATAGGAGTCACTGAGAGCAGAGCAAAAAGGTTGCTCAGGGCCTGTTCTAAACCTACTGAAAATAAAGTCACTGTTGAGTAATGTCTTCCTGGGGTTTTGTGACCACTTCCTTTAAACACTAATATTAGTGTATACGCTATAGAAAAATAACCTCCTTTAAATGTGTCCGAGTCCCGCCTCCTCAATTGTTTGGAATAGTTTCAGTAGGATTGTTACCAGCTCTTCCTTTAATGTCTGGTAGAATTTGATTGTGAATTAATGTGGCTTAGGGTTCTTTTTGGCTGGTAATTTACTGTCAATTCCATTTCAGAACTCAATATTGGTCTGTTTAGGGTTTCAATTTCTTCTTGAATTAGTCTTGGGAGGTTGTGTGTTTCCAGGAATTTATTCATTTCTTCTAGATTTTCTAGGTTTTTTTGTGCATAGAGGTGTTCATAAAATCTCTGAGGATCTTTTATATTTATGTGGAATCAGTATTAACGTCACTTTTGTCACTTATGGTTGTGCTTATATGGATCTTTTTTCTTTCTTTTTTTTCTTTTGTTAATCTAGCTAGAAGTCTATTGATCTTGTTTATCCTTTCAAATAACCAGCTTTTGATTTCACTGATGCTTAGTACTGATTTTTGGGTCTCAATTTTGTTTAGTTCTGCTCTGATTTAAGTTATATCTTTTTTTTCTGATAGCTTTGGATTAGTTTTTTCTGTTTTTCAAATTCCTCCAGGTCTGATGTTAGAGGGTTTACTTGAGATCTTTCCAGCTTCTTGATGTAGGCATTTAGTGCTATGAACTTTCCTCTTAACACCGCTTTAGCTGCATCCCAGAGATCTGGGTATGTTGTTTCTCTTCTTTATTTATTTAAAATAATTTTTAAATTTATGCCATAATTTCATTGTTTATGCACAAGTAATTCAGGAGCAAGTTGCTTAATTTCCATGTAATTGTGCGGTCAAAACCTCACAATACACAAGAAATCTTGGTATTGATTTCCATCTTTATTCCATATTCCATCTGGTCAATCTTAGAGTATGTTCAATGTGCACGTGAGAAGAATGTATGTTCTGTGGTTAACGGTTGGAGTATTCTGTAGATGTTTATTAAGTTATATTGGTCAGGAGTCAAATTTAAGTTCAGAATTTCTTTGTTAGTTTTCTTCCTTGACAATCTGTCTAACACTGTCATTTGAGTATTGAAGTCCCACACTATTATTGTGTGGCTATCCATCTTTTCATAGGTCTAGAACTACTTGCTTTTTGAATCTGGGTGCTCCAATGCTTGCTGTGTATATATTTAGGGTAGTAAAGTCATCTTGTTGGATTGAATACTTTATAATTATATAGTACCTTTTTTTGTCCTTTTTTTACTGTTGTTGGCTTAAGGTCTGTTTTATCTGATATAAAAATAATGACCCCTGCTGTTTTTTGTTTTGTTTGCACAGTAGATCTTTCTCCAACCCTTTATCTTGAGTCTATGGGTGTTGTTACGCGTGAAATAAGTCTCTTGATAACACTGGAGGGATGAGTCTTTTTTTTTATTCAACTTGCCACTATATTCCTTTTAAGTGGGGGCATTAAGACAATTCATAGTTAATATTGATATGTGAGGTTTTGATCCTATCTTGAAGCTGTTAGCTGATTGCTTTGAGGTTTCTATTGTGTAGTTGCTTTAAAGGTTTTGTGGAACCCTGATGAAGGTGACTGGGAGGAGCTCCTGGTGAAGTGCCCAGAGGTCTCTGCAGGGGGAATTTGGGGGCTACATTGGCTCCCATCATAGATAGGCAAGAATGCAATCTGTTTTCCCTATCACATCTCTGTTCCTTGTCCTGTGACTCCTAGTTCAGATGCACACTGTAGTCTTTCTCTGGATAGCAACATGGCTGAAAGCCATTGGGAATGCCTGTTTTGCAACTCTATGGGAGTGGTTTCAGTGGAGACTGTTATCCATGGGCCATATGGGATATTTGCCCATCCCTCCTACCCAAGTAATGCTGAACTTCACTGTTGGGGGTACTGAAAGGTTCCAAGCATTGTCTGTTACCTCTGGGAGTTTTGCCTTAGAGGAATACAGAGCTATGACCCACTGCAGTGTTTAGGTAGGGGCAGGGTTACTGTGCTTGAAGCCCAAGCCAGTAAACCTTTCCTAACTAGGAACAATGAGGGCAGGGGTTTGCACATATGCCATTTGGGCTGCTGCTAGGTGAATGTGAAGCTGGGGCTATTTGTAGAGTGCATAGTGGGATGGATTAGAAGACCCAGCCAGTGAGTCTTGTTTGACTAGGAGCAGCAGGGGTGGGGGTGGTCTCATGATCTTCTGTATGGGAAGTTCGAGGGGGAACACAGAGATGTGCCCACCCACAGAGCTCAGGTGAAGGCAAAGTCGCTGTACTGTAAGCCCAAGCCAGTGCTGTCTGCCTGGGTAGGGGGTGGTCACATGATCTGCCTTTAGGGCCATGTCCCAGGGAACAGAGTATGTTGAATTTAAATCATCATCATCAGCATCATTATCAATAGTATCCAAAGCTAACAATTCAGCATATTATGATTTTATATATATATATATTTGTTTGTTTTAGATGAAGTCTCATACTATCACCCAGACTGAGGTGCAGTGGCATGATCTTAGCTCACGGATTCAAGTGATTCTCCTGCCTCAACCTCCTGAGTAGCTGGGATTACAGGTGCCCATCATCACATCTGGCTAATTTTTGTGTTTTTAGTAGAGAAGGAGTTTCGCCATGTTGGCCAGGCTGGTCTCGAACTCCTGACCACAAATGATCCACCCACCTCAGCATCCCAAAATGTTGAGATTACAGGTGTGAGCTATCATGCCTGATCTGATTACATTTTCTCTATTGTATAACTTTTATGTTCTGTCATTATTTTTCTTTATATCTAATAATAATTTATCCATACATTAACTCTAACAAAATAGTAAGTCCTGTATATTCACAAATGGTGTGTAACTATATAATTATTGTGACATTTTCAAAGACATCTTTTGTGAGCTCTCTCTTCTCCTTGTGCAACCTGGCTGCCTTACTCTAGACATTTTGCACTATTATTGTGGGATATCACTATAGCAGCATTATTTATTTTGTGCTAAATTTATTTTCTGTTATATGACCTTCAGGTGGACTATATTGTTTAGTAGTTTCCTAAAAATTGGGACTTGAGAAGTGAAATATTTGAAACCTAAAATTTCCTTATTCTATTATCCTATTTGTATGTATCTTGAATATTTTGATATTACAAAAATAAATTTCTTGGGATCTCAAAAGCATTAATTGAGTTTTTCCCCATCATCCAGTTTTACTGTTGAAAATTCTCATTTCATTTTGATTTTGCATATTTGTAACTGTCCTGTTCTGATGCCCCATTTCCCACTATGCTTTGTAGGATGCTCTTTTAATTACCAATTGAATTTAGAGACAATTTACTTTGGTGAGATTATTCTGTCATTATTATACTTAACAAACAGCCCTCAATGAGATTCTTCAATTCAGACTCGAGGTTTGTTCTTTCTGTGTGCATTACAGCTCAAACTCTATGTTTTTGACCATCATATTCTAAATTGTTTCTAAATACAATTCAATGGTAGAAAAAGTGTAATCATTTTGATATTTATTGATTTCCTAAGAGAAAACCAAAACAAGGCTAAGAGATTTATGTTGCTTTTCCTCGCTCTTTTTCTAATAATTTATTTTTTGGAATTATTACACAGAGAAAATACATAAACAGAAATGTAAAGTGCAATGAATTCTTACAATGTGAGTTCTCATGTGACCACCATGGAGGTGATGAACTGGTGTCATGGCTAGCATTGAGGAAGCTCAGCCCTGGAACTACCTCCCAATCTCAACTGCCTCCCTCTGCACCCAGTGTAACATTCTGTTTGCTTTTGCTGTGTATTCAACTTTATATTAATGGGACCACTCAAAATATATTCTTTGCTTTCTGTCTTTTTTGCATAATGTTGTGCATGAATGATTTATTAAAATTCTTTGCATAACACCAGATAATTTATTTCCTTCACTGTGCAGTATTCTATTGTGTGAATATATCACAATAAATTTCTCTAGTTTCCTGGTGGTATCTGTTGTTTCAGTATGACCCTTACAAGAAAAACTACTTGTTCAAAATATTTACCCATTTTTCTTTTGGCTTTTGTTATTGGCTTCTAGGAGTTTAGCTCAGCCTCTGGATTCCACTTTGTCTTATAGCAAATTTATATTATTTTAATGTTTCTTTTGATGTTGCATTTCACATTTCTAAATAATACACTTACACAGATATTTCTCAAGAGATTTATTATAAATTTTAGGCTTTAGCTGTTAAATATAGATTTTCTCAATCCAGAGATAGGGATTTTGCTTTCTGAAACTCCAGCCTAGACATAAACCCAACACCTAAGACTTTCTATTTTGGCTTCTTCCTTGTATAGTTATTTCATGATTTTTGGTTTAATCAACTCCCTGTGACTAACTTAATAAGAATATTTATAGTAAAACCAACAAGTATATATCATATTTAATATTTGAAAACAAACTGTTTTATGTCATGTGTACCCTAGTTCTAGTTTTATAATTGTAGGCTGTCAAACACTGGATCATGTACTATTTCTGGAATCCTGATTTTTATACTTAATGTTGAAGTATAGTTTTAGGTCAATGGTATGAAAGGAACCCTTTTCAGTAGCTGTATACTTTTTCAGAATATGGAAATACCACAATTTATTCAGGCATCTCTTATTCGTGGGCATTGAGGATACTTCCATGAAGTGATAAAGTTTTATAAGTTATTTTCCCGAAAGTGGTATTACATCAACAAGCATATGTATTTTACATTTCCTCTATTAATAATTGCAGATTGCTTTACAAATGTCTGTAGCAATTCATAGTCTCACCAAGATAACTTGGTGAGAGTCATAAAGGAGGGAGTCATAAAGCTTTAGCACATTTGCCAAACATTTGAGAGAAATGGCGACTTACTTGTTTAGGGTTTTCCAATAATAAAACCCGATTGAAAAATTATTTTCCAATACTTATAGATCCACAGGAAGTTGCAAAGAACTGTAAATGGAAGTCTCATATATTTCTGACTCAGCTTCCCCTAATGTTGACATCTTGCATAACTATAGTACAATACAGAATCGAAACAAGGAAACTGACATTTGTATAATCCATAATGCTTGTTCAGTTTCCACAAGTTACACATGCACTTATCTCTGTGTTTGTGTGTGTGTAATTGTGTGTAGCTTTATATAACGTTTCATATATGTAGCCTTATCTAACCACCACCATAATCAAGATATTCAACTGAACCACCAGCACAAGACTCCCTGGTATTACCCTGTATAGCCACACTCACTTTCTCTTCCCCATCACTAACTCCTGGCAACCACTACACAAAAGGCATCAAGTAATAGGTATCATTTTGAGATTGGCTTATTTCATTCAGCCTAACTTCCTTGAGGTTCATCCCAGTTGAGTGTATCAATAGTTCATTGCTTTTTGATGATGAGTAGTATCCATGGTATGGATTATCTCAGTTTATTTAACTATTTATACATTGAAGGACATTTGGGTGGTTTCCTGTGTTTGGCTATTACGAATAAAGCATCTTTGAATGTTTGCGTACAAGTTTCTTCATGAAAATAAGTTTTCATTTCTCTGAGATAAATGTCCAAAAGTTTGTTTAGTTGTATAGCAAGTCCATTATCAATTTTAAAAGAACTGTGACTATTTCCACAGTTACTATATCATTTTAGATTATCATCAGCATTGTATAAGTGGTTTCCTGCATCCTCGCCAGCATTTGACATTTCATTAGTTTTTATTGCAGCCATTCTGATAAATGCATTTGGTTCCAATATGCATTATTCTAATGTCTAATGATGAATATTTTTTCATGTGCTTACTTATTCTCGGTATATCTTCTTCACTGAATTGTCTGTACATGCCTTTTACCTATTTTTAATGGATTTTAAAAATTAACGTTAAGTTTTGAGGGTTCACTATACATTCTAGGTACAAGCCCTTTGTTGGTTACATGGTTTGCACATATTGCCTCTCAGTCTGTTCTTTGAATTATATCCACTTAAGATGGCTTTTTGAATATCAAAGTTTTCAATTTTGATGAAGTGTAATTCATTATTTTCATCTTTTATGGATTGTTTTAATTGAAATTTGCTTTCCTTATCCTTTTGTGAAGTATATTTGATTATTATATTTTTCCCATATTTTTCTCATATATACAAATTTTTTCCTAAGTGTCTTTTCAACATATTCTTCGTCTGTGACATTGACTTTAGAGCTTCTATATTCAAAGCTTATTTTAGGTTTCTTTTTTTGTATTTCTTTTGATATTTGTTCTTTGTTACTTTGAAAATTTCTTATTTTCCTCTCTTACTCAAATAGTCTCTCCTATTCTGAGATAGACATATAGTAACTTAAAATATTTAATGTAATTTTATATATTTATTTTTTATATTAATGCCTCATAAATAAGTAATTTATATGTATAGATGTTAAAATGGAGTGGTTTGATGTATCTTCATTTAGACATATAACCACTCTTGTTATTGTATCTTGAAATTTATTTTCTCTACTATTTATCTAATTTTATAATTAAAATATATTATCGCCACAGTGTCTTCCACAATGGCTGAACTAATTTACACTCCAACCAACAGTGTATACCCATTCCTTTTCCTCCACAACCTCACCAGCATCTGTTATTTTTTGACTTTTCATAGTAGCCATTCTAACTGGTATTAGATGGTATCTTATTGTGGTTTTGGTTTGCATTTATCTAATGATCAACGATTCTGAGCTTTTTCTCAGATGATTGTTGGCTGCATGTATGTCTTCTTTTCAAAAGTGTTTGCTCAAAAGAAGAAAGCTGGAGGCAACATGCTATCTGACTTCAGACTGTATCACAAAGCTACAGTAACCAAAACAGTATGCTACTGGACAAGAATAAACACATAGACCAATGGAACAGTATAGAGAACTCAGAAGTAAGACTGCACACCTACAACCATCTGATCTTCAACAAACCCGACAAAAACAAGCAATGGGAAAAGGACTCCCTATTTAATAAACGATGCTGCAGGCCAGGCATGGTGGTTCATGCCTGTAATCCCAGCACTTTGGGAGGCCAAGGCAGGTGGATCACCTGAGGTCAGGAGTTCAAGACCAGGTTGGTCAACATGAGAAAACCCCGTCTCTACTAAAAATATAAAAATTAGCTGGGCATGGTAGCATTTGCCTGTAGTCCCAGCTGCTTGGGAGGCTGAGGCAGGAGAATCGCTTGAACCCCAGAGGCGAAGGTTGCAGTGAGCTGAGATTGCGCCACTGCACTCCAGCCTGGGCAACAGAGCCAGACTCCATCTCAAAATAAATAAATGAATAAATAAATGGTGCTTTGAAAACTGGCTAGCCTGTTGATTTGGGGTGGAGAGTTCTATAGATGTCTATTAGGTCTGCTTGCTGCAGAGATGAGTTCAATTCCTGGATATCCTTGTTAACTTTCTGTCTCGTTGATCTGTCTA